>NW_013953139.1:152243-157915 GCF_001266775.1 Austrofundulus limnaeus
GTGTGTGTGTGTGTGTGTGTGTGTGTGTGTGTGTGTGGAGTCAGATCTGTCATAATGTTCTGAAGTGTTCAGATGTGTTCAGGTGAATTCACCTGTAGACACTGAAACTACAATGTAGTTTGCCATCATCAGTGTGTGAATGTGTGTGTGCATAGGTGAGTGTCTGTAGTGTGAAGTGCTTTGAGTGTCCTGGATGGATAGAAAGGTGCTATATAAGTGTAAGAAAATTAGTTTTCAATAAACTGAAGTCGATATTAAAAACACAATTGTTAAATAAAATGATTTGTAGAAGGTATCAAACCATACAACACCAGAATTCTGGATCTGAGTGAAGTTTATGGTCACTCAAGCTGACAGGAAACCAACACTACAGGAAACCAGGAAGTTCATGTATTTATACACCTTCTTCAATGCCTGTGTTCGCCCCCTACTGACGTACGGCTGAATCACAGGCATTCAGACAAAATCCTCAGCTAATGTCATCCCAACGTTTAATTATGTGTTGTCACAGATATTTCGGACATGTAACTAATCTATATCAATCAAAACATAATAAATTAAACACTGTCAACATTACAAAAAGGAAAACCTAAGATATAGTGTTGTGCTTTTAACATCAGTACAAACCTCTAATAAATTTAAATTTCTTTATAAGTACAGTCCATTTACCATAAAATTACGCAGCAGCACAAATACAACCATGCAGAGTCAGATTCTTTTGAAATCTAAATCTTTAAAAAGACAATTTATATCATTATTGTACATTATTATGACCCCGCACGCTAAACGTAAGCGGGAGTCATATTGTTTTCGTACTGTTTATTATTTTTTTTCCAGTGATTTTTGGTCAACCGTACCACAAAAAACGGCTGCACCTATCAACATGAAATTTGTCAGGACTGTAGTTGAGTCTGACCTACACTGCACCAGCCAACGGTTTTACGATAGACCCCATATTTGAGGAGGGGGCTCCTTTCAAAGAAGGGGTCTCAGGACGTGCAAAATTGCTTATAATTCAGAAACTGTTCAACATAGAAGCTTCAGATTTCTTTTGTTGTTTAGCTCTGATGAAGCTCTATCCATCAGGCCAACAAATGCCCCGCCCCGCCCCCCCAAAAAAAGACCCCCTCCCAAGCCACTACGATTTTGGGATGCACCTAGTAGCATGACATTAGGAATAAAGACTTCTGAGTTCTGGTGCATTTGTGCGTGCGGGGGTCATTATGTTACCRCCATGCGGTGTCTAGTTACATTTAAAATTATAATTCCAGTTCAAACAGAATAGTCTATTGTCAACATATTTATGGAGTGTGAATTATTTTCATCTCAAAATATCTTCAAACTAATGAAATATAAAGTTATTAGTGAAGAAAATCAGTCTGGATAACAGCAGAGTGACTGCTGGTAAAATATACCACAGGTCTGGACCATATCTGA
This sequence comes from Austrofundulus limnaeus, assembly GCF_001266775.1. Classification (NCBI taxonomy): domain Eukaryota; kingdom Metazoa; phylum Chordata; class Actinopteri; order Cyprinodontiformes; family Rivulidae; genus Austrofundulus; species Austrofundulus limnaeus. The sequence continues at coordinate 153,681 of NW_013953139.1, forward strand.
AAAAAATCTAACAATAAGAGAGAACTGAGGAATGAGAAGTTCTCCTAAATCACTCGTACTCACAACTTAAGAACTAATCTGCTCATTCGAACGATTCTTGCATGAGGCCCTTTGTGTTTACACTTACCTTGTAAAGCAGAGAGGGAAACCCCCAAAACAGATCTTGTGAMGTTCTCAGTGACTCTGGTTTCTGAAGCATCATGTGTTTAAAGACATTCAGAGATGGACATGAATGTCTCAGCAGGACATTCATGTCCATCATTTTGTACCAATAAAAATGACCTTTTATTAATTTATTTATAATGAATGAAACCTTGTTATTAATGTAAGGAAATTTAAACACTTTAAATAAATTATAACACTTCACTTAAGTTTTTGCAAGTAGAATGAGATTATTTTTTTGGTTGTTTTTTAGTGAGATTTATTAATTTCATTTAAAAAACAAAACAAATTCACATAAAACAAAAAAATACAAATTAAATAAAATGAAAGGCAGCAGAAGAAGAAAAAATATCGTATATCTGCCCCTATTTTTCAAAAACAATGATATTAATTTCAAACCATAAAATTTCAATAATAGAACAAAACTAAAAACGTCAATTCCTCAAACAGTAATTCATATAAACACCACATTAAACACATTTAATGTGCACATTATACAACTTTATATCTCTCCAACAAACCAACCCTTAAGTGAACAAGCCTTTTTTTAATAACTCTCCAGATTATTCTATAATCTTATTGCTTGGATTGAGGTAAATCTGTCCTTCCAATTGTTTGGATTTTAGATTTTACAAACATCTCAAGTCCCTTAAGATTGTAATAACTTTCCCTCTTAACAAAATGTAATTGCATGTTCGAAGGTAATACATTTTTATGAGTCTTATACATAACCTGCAGAATATTGTAGTCAACCATCTCATAAAATTTTAATAATCTCAGTTGATGAAATAATAGATTTGATTTGGTTTTCTCAGAGTTTAAATGTCTGAAGTGTCGTCAGAACAAAATGGACCTAGACCATGTGGTTTATCCTCCCCGGTTTTTGGGTTAATGTGTTGAAGGTCTGAAATAAAAGCTCTGATGTCATCAACTTATCAAAAAGTTGGCCAGACCAAAACTGACATGTATTTATACTGCCTTATATAATTAAACTGGGAAATGTCAGAGCTTCTAAAATCCTTGCTTTTTGACGTACACAGGAAATTACACATCTTTTTTACATTCTGATAATGATTGTGGTGAACAACAGACTGCTTTGTTTCTTTCAAAGCTTAAAGGTCACATGCATCTAAAATATGGAGGCAGATGAAAGCGATAAGAAAAGCTTCATCTCAGTAAAAATGTTACGAAAGCCTTTTTATTTGAAGTTTAGTGTCTCCATTCAAATGATGACAGTGACTGGAAGGAAGAATCTGTCCTCTGCTAACAATTGCCAGACTCATTCTGCTGTCTGTAGCTCTGGTTTTAGGTTCTAATGCTTCCCATGTGTTGGAGAGCCATGTTACAAAGCAGCATGGGAGAACAGACAAATCATTTCTCCGACTCCTCCATCATGTTGCTTTTGTTCCTCACATAACTTCTATCGGCAAACATGAAAACTCTTATTTTCTCCCAACATGCTGGCGTCTGATAGCTGGTGTTAGATTTGTGGGCGTGAGAATAAATGTGGTCTGTATTGAGTGTGAACTGTCTCCCCTCACTGGAAGCAGCTCACGCAATAAAACTAGTTTAACAAGTCAGAATAAATTTACTCTGCTGAATTTTAACAACTTCAGCTTCATTCATCAGGATACAGAATACTGTGGATTTAAGACAATATAAAAATCTAAACACTTAATGTGTTAATTAACTTATAAACTGTGTCACTGGAGTTTTGTTTTTGCTTATGAAAGGTTGTTATAGCATCAAATTCAATCAATTTTTACCTGATATTTTAGGTAATAACTGAACATTTTTTAAGAAAACATGCCCTCAGGACCAGGCCTCCCTTGAAAAAGAGATCTGAGATCTCAACAAGACTCGCCTGGTTAAATAAAGGTAAATAAAATAGAATAAATAAATCTGAACAAAAACCTGCAATAGCCATAATAACAGCCATACTAGTGAAATACATTTCCACATCTCAAAATCTGAGTTTGTATTAATAAAACACAAAGTTTAAGATATCTAAATTATCTTAGCAAGCTTTACGAGGCTGTTGTATTATTTTTTGGCTTTACCTGATTTATAAAACAGTTGAAGTTAAATAACGAACACACCGTGGATTCATTTTACCAACAATTATGTTTATAGATTTTAGAAGGACATAAAAGGGAATGGGACTTTCTTTTGCCAAGAAGGTAGGATAGTTTTAACCTAATCTGTGCTGGCTGTGTGCTCACGAGCCGCTACTGCATCTAATTCAAGTCCTCAAGAATAAAAACACAGCTTATTAACATTTTTGTGCATAACACTGTTTTTTCATTAAATCACAAATGAAATGTTCAATTCAGTTTCAATTCAATTCAWTTCATTTTTCTATATAGCACCAAGTCACAACATACGTTGTCTCAGGGCACTGTACATAAAAAAGAACAGTTCTGACCCACTGATTCCATCGGTCCCTCCCTTCCTCCTCCTCCTCCTCCTCCTCCTCCTCCTATTCTGACCTCTGCTGTCTTCTGTCAGGCCCAGATTCAGCTGGACTGTGGAGAGGACAACGTCTGCGTTCCTGATCTGAAACTGGAGGTTTATGGGTGAGAATAATAAAAATAAATTTCTTGAATCATTATTTTAAAAACCATTAGCAAATCTAATCTATATTAAATTAAATATTGATAAGTGTGTAAGTTGTCAGTAGAATAAATGATGAACATAAGGCCAGCTGCTCAGGTGTAAATCAGACACATGAAGTCACTGAGAGTATATAGGGATAAATATATAAGGAGTTTGAAAAAAAAACCTTGTGAAATACAGTGCATCATACAGTACATCATACAGTGCATATTGTGCATTTTTCCCCCTCAGTGGCAAGTTTCTCTCTGCAAGGAAGAGTATGCAGTCAATGATACGAGTCAACACACTTCTCCARTGTGCCTTTTCAGCAGCCATGATTCTCTGCAGTTCGCTATCAATAGTTTTACCTAGGCATAAGCGAGATGCCAGTTCTTTCCACATCAGATAAGCATTTATGTGAGAACCACTGGTTTCATGGGGCTTCAGTGTTTTTGAAAGACACTGCCAGTTATTATAACCCACCACAAAGCGTGTGTCAGCAACTTTAGCTTCACCAAAAAGCTTACATGCAAAACAATAGACTCTGTTAGTATTTTTGGAATACAGTAACCAGTCTCGTTCAACTTTCTCTCCATTAGACAGTAATCGAAAACAGTATGCTTTGGAAAAACACCTTTTACTCTTATCTGATCTTGGATATGGCCCATCAGAACATTTCTGTGGGCCATTTTCAACCATGTACTGCCTAAATGAGTCCTCTATTTTGTGTGGTAAAGGCCATTCAGATGGATCTTCTGAGTAAGGTTTTGCCTCATCTTTCTCCTCTGCAGCTCTCTGCTCCTCTCCCTCTTCATCTTCATCTGGACCTCTCTGTTCCACATTCTCCTCTGTGGTGATTGACTTGCCATGCCTGCCTGCACTAATTTTCCCAAAAAAGGACACAGTAAAAAGTGTGCATCAGAAATTAAAACCATCATCACGTTATGTTTGCTTCCCTAATTAATTATTCCTACCTGATGTCATCACTTGTTTCCTCTATAGCAGATGCCACCATCAACCTCATGTCTGTCTCCTTCACCCCTTGTTCATTGTGTTCTCCACTAAGTCATATGGTCAAAAAAGCATTATGAATTTGTTATAAAGGAAAATTACAGATCTTAACACAGTTTTTAAAAATAATGTTTAAAAATTAATTACTTGTGAGTAAGTAGCTGCTCCCACACTCCACCTAATATTAGACCAACCTGTTGCCTTCCCCTGTCTGTCCTGATTCTTCCTCTGTCTTCTTCTCTTCTTTCTCTCCATCCTCACAGCTGAATGACATGTAGTATAGGTTTATAAAGTACAGTAGTAAAACCACATAAAAAATATTTTAAATGATATCCTTGTAGGATAAGAGTTACTGACTGGATGCTGCATCCGATCAGACTTATCAGATACATCATAACACCACAGTAACAATGTTATTTAGTGAAGACATTTAAACTCAAGTGCATCTCTGCCAAGTTCGATAACAG
>NW_013953139.1:158747-164002 GCF_001266775.1 Austrofundulus limnaeus
TGTGTGTGTGTGTGTGTGTGTGTGTGTGTGTGTGTGTGTGTGTGTGTGTCTGTTTCAGAAATCCTGTTGTTGACTGAATGAGTTTATAACTCATGAACCATGTTCAGAAGAAGCACTGTTCTACTTTTCTTTCCTCAGTGACAGAGCTGAGGTTTACCTGGGCGATGAGAACACCCTGAGCTTGACCTTTAATGCCAGGAACGAGGGAGAGGGCGGAGCTTATGAGGCTGAGCTCTACGTGGCGCTGCCCCCTGAGGCTGACTACAGTGGGATAGCTCGCAGCAACATGGTGAGGAAGACAGAATGACTCCACATATTTAGCAGGGAATAAAAAGAATCAGAATCAGCTTTATTGTCATTCACACACAGCATCARAGATGCAGTGCAGAACAAAATTGCAGTTTAGAACATCYRTTCGGAGAAAGACACACATAACAAACATGGGGGAAAAGATGTTCAGGTCTTTCGCAATGACRGTTGCGCTACCTTTTGCAGCTTAGGAAACAAAGAAACAATAGGAGAGGTCAGTAAAAAAAGATGCTCTGATCCTATGTTTACACATAAACCCATAATAATACGTACAAAAAAAAACCCCACTCGCTCAGTGCAAGACAGCTAAGGAGGGGAGGGGGCTGGGGGTCAAACACAGGGTATGGGGTGGGATGCAGCGGAGCCGGTGACGTTTCAGGTTAATACTCCGTTCTGGAACCAATCAAAGACCTCCAGAGTCCAAAACAAGTTGTTATCAACCCAAGCACAAACCACCAGGGTCAGTTCTCTGTCTCCATCCATCGCGGCCTTCAGACTGGTCCATCCACGGATGATACGGGGAAGGGAATGGGGAGTCAAGCCTTTGCGTCAYGTGTCATCCAGGGAAGTTTTGATAACTKCCRAGCCAAGGTCAGCAGCTGTAGGGATCCAAAAGATAAAYATAATTGTTTTGGGACAAGCAGCCTTGATTTTCTTGCTGCTTTAAGTCTTTAACTGCATCTCTGTGATGGCGAAAATGCCAATTCTGAATTCATCACCTCCTCGCCTCTCTTTCCATCTGAAACTTCACCCAGGTGTAATCCTACATCTCATGGKCACGCTGCTGAGCTGTGATTCTYGTCAGAATCACATCCAGTTTGCGACTTATATCCCCCAACAAGTGAGTCTGTGCGTTTCCAGTACGCAAGATACTCTTCAAGGATCCTGACAGTTTCTCACAGGCCYGGACTGCTGTCAGGATTGCTCTCATTTTCCGATAAGCCAGAACTCCTCCACAGCTGATCAGCAGGAATCCAGTTATCATAAATCCAAAYATGTACAAATCTTCCACGTCTTCAATGGAAAGTGGGGCCAAACAGATCACATTCCACCCCCAAGAAGCAGTGACCCAACCAGCCGCAACCATTCCACTGGGACAGYTGCGCTCCCTTCGCTCCAATCTCAGTGTGGAAAAAATAGTGTYGATTGCGTTTAGAGACCAGTTGAAAAAATCCATAATTCCTTTTGATTTTGGATGACAGGTAGAAGAAAGGCTTGAAAAAGCTGCAAAGCAGGAAGGAGGGACAGGTTCGGGAGAGAGAGCAAAAAGCGTCCGACTCCTCTGAAGGCCAAGCAGAAAAAAAAACAAAAGAAAGAAATTATTTTCTGACTCAGCATAAACTGATGTTTTTTATTAGGAGTGCAGCAGATTGTTTGAAATTGTTTCCTTCTCTAAGTTCAGTCTTAAAGCTGTTTGGATTTGATGCYTGTGTTTCTTTTGCAGAGCTTGACTCAGCTAACGTGCAGCTATGAAGCCGATAATCAGACCCGCTATGTTCTGTGTGATCTGGGAAACCCCTTAAAGCCCAGTACCAGCGTAAGAACCAGACTGTTTGTCTTTGGATCAGTCRATAAATCTTGTCAGCAGAAGAGATTTATCCACAAACAAGTAAACTGTGACAAAATAAAACATGAGGCTGACATTTATTCACAGAAAAGCCTTTTAATGTTTTTAAACTCTGCCAGTAGTCCTAAAAAAAGTTTATTTTTTATACTAAAATATGTGAATTTTTTTTAAATTTTTTGTATACAGGTATGGGCTGGCCTTCGGTTCACCGTACCAAGACTGGAGGATTCTCAGAGTTCTGTCCAGTTTGAGCTCCAAATCCAGAGGTATGTCAGTGCAGTGCTGTTGGCTGGGATGTGTTTACAGACTAATATCATCACAGGGTTAATGAAAATACACTACATGAAGCTCTCTGACACTGTTATACAGCTGCACCCTGCACCATGACTGCACAGAAACACTGCAGCAACAGCTGCTGGAAACTTGAAAAGGATTCATGYTGGATGGATGCTTTAAGCTTTTATTGCAATAATACACCAGTCATGGTCAAAATAAACTGACTTCTTTATAAACACTGAGTGAGTGTGAAAGAAGGAGAATGGAGCGTTACCCTGAAATGTTGCATCATTTACAGTCCTGGTTCTGTTGACAGCTGTCACTGTAAACATGACCAGATTGATAAATGTGCATGTTTTACCTTTCTGTGTGTTTTGTAGTAAAAATGCTAATAACTCAGAGAGTGAAGTGGTGCTGTATGAGCTGGAGGTGGCTGCCATGGCTGATGTCATCCTGCAGGGGTGAGTGGACTGCATCACTTTTGACCTGACATGATGTTAATCACTCTGACTGTAGCTGATGTAGCTGTGTGAATCCACCTCTAGTGTTTCTCGGCCCAATGAAATCATCTTCCCTCCACCCAACTTTACGGTTCATCAGAGTCTGRCAGAGGAACAAGATGTTGGTCCAGAGCTTCAGCAGGTTTTTGAGGTAGATTTTTTATCTGATGATTAAAAAGACAACATGTTCAGGTTTGAACTGAGCTGTTCCTGTTGGAGTAACTGAAAGTACTCTCTAACAGCTAGTGAATAATGGTCCCAGTTCAGTGAGCCAGTCAACACTACAAGTCAAATGTCCCCTGAGGGCCCACAGCCACAGTCTGCTTTACCCTGTGGAAATGGTGGCTGAGGGTCCGCTCAGCTGCTCGTCCAGAACACGCTTCAATGCACTCAGACTCAGGGTGAGGAGCAGAAACCAGCTGTTGGCTTCAAAACATCTTTGAGCTTTGTTCAGACTGAATACTGGATCTTGTTTGTTAACGGCTATGGCTGTCTGCAGCTGCAGCCTCCAGAAACAAAGGCTCCTGCRTCATTAAAGTCCAGATCTGAGCATCACATGTGGAGGAGGGAGGAACACCAACAGCCTCTGACTGGACAAGGAAACCTGGTGAGACAAACAAATGGTCAAAGGTTGGTTAAAAACTGGAAGAAGAAAATAGAACAGGTCTTCTGGAGACTTTGTAAGATGTTTAATCCTGTTTATCATGTTTTTGTCAGTTTGTAGCATTACTAACATATCTCACACAAATTCACTGCATGTACGTACAGACCCTTTAATTAGAAAAATTCAATTCAGTTTATTTATATAGCGTCAAGTCACAACAACTGTTGTCTCAGGGCACTGTACACAAAAACAAAAACAAAAAACAATCAATCTAAAGAAGCCAGCAGATTGCGCCAAATCTTTGCTTCATCACAGTCTCCATCCTGAGCAAAGGGTGGAGAGGAAAAACTCCCTWTTGACAGGAAGAAACCTCCAGCAGAACCAGGCTCAGGACAGGCGGCCATCGGCCTCCACCGGCTGGGTTTGGGACCGGAAAGAGACACAGACAAACACAGGACTGGTCCAGGTGTATTTTCCTCTGGWAGAGAGACAAAGAAAACTTGTTATTGATAGAAGTAATTATAACAAACATGTAGAGGAGRGAGACTAAAGATAATAGCAGAGTGAGGACATGTGGTCAGTTTGTCCTCTGGCAGTCTAAGCTTATAGCAGCAGAACTAATTAACTATAATAACTAAGAAATAAGTCAGGAAACCTAAGCCTAACTATAGGATTTATCAAAAAGGAAAGATGACAGACACATTGTGACAAGTCTAGAGGAGACAACTTCTTATGCAAGCTGTATAAAAATACCTGTGTGTCTCTACCTTAGTGGGACTTCTGACACTGAGAGAAGGAGGCCAGGGTCTCATAGGCGGGCAGAATGAGGTGGATGAGAGGCGCAGGCAGGTCTCCAGATGATCATCTTTGTGGATCTGTTCTTGGACTTGATGATTTTCATGTGAGAGAAAGCTGACTCACACAGGTAGATCCAAAACGTGCTGTCAAGTTCAAAGCACATCTTCTGATGGTRGGATACATTTCCTCTGACAGCAGACTCCAGAACCACACAATCTCACAATCTCACTTTTATTTTTAAAATCTCGGAAAAGCATGTCTGCAGCATCAAACACTTCTTTCATAACTTCGTCATCGCTGAAAGACGTTTTGTGTTGAGCCAGGACGCGGCTGCATTAGCAGCCTTACCTTGGCTTTGGTGTTGGAGCGAGTGAAAATCGATGCTGTGCTGCAAAGCTTGTTTTTCAGCTCCGGAACTTTCTGAGCTYGGTTTAGGAGGGGAAATCCRCCTCGCAGCGTCTGTGCATTGTTTTGAAAGAAATGCAGTTCCACATTATCCTTTTTGGACAARCCGAGGCAGCGCTCGAATTACATATGAGYCCTCTTCCCACTCCAGGTGAAAATAATAAGTTTTCGTTTGCTTGTTAGCTCGTTTTTAGTTCATTTTTTCCACCTCCCTGCTTGCTTTGAACACGTGACCCTAAAGTCTAGCGAGATCATGTTCGGAGTGCTGTGTCACCACACCCAAAACTCGCAAGACTGAGAATGAAACCTGGTCACGTCTACGGGGGGGGGGGTTCAAGGCTGCAATGTTAAACAAACAATGTTGCGTTCTACAATTCTCTGTACTCTACCGGGAACCAGCCGAGGATAGACCGGGCGCCCTTGATCTAGTCCCCCCACCCCAACCAAAAAAAAAAACAACACAGTTCAGCCAAAGTTCACAATAGTGGTGTTAATTGTTGTTCATTCTGTGCAGCTCCAGATTGACCTTCATGGGATCAGATTACACATGGGAGTGAGAGGGGGGAAGGTGGGGGCCAAGCCACAAGTCGACTTAAACACCCATGAGAATTTAGATCCACAGTTCTTCAAGGCCACATAGGGGAGAGCCGAATCTGTAATCAGTTGTTTGGGAACAGAGAAAATGTTTTTGGTCAGGCAGACAATAATACAGCGGGTAAAATAAGTATTGAACACGTCACCATTTTTCTCAGTAAATATATTACTAGAGGTGCTAATGACATGAAATTTTCACCAG
>NW_013953139.1:164014-167187 GCF_001266775.1 Austrofundulus limnaeus
ACATCTGGTGAAAATTTCATGTCATTAGCACCTCTAGTAATATATTTACTGAGAAAAATGGTGACGTGTTCAATACTTATTTTACCCGCTGTAATTTTCCATCTGCCTTAATGTTCGCTGGTACATCTCAATGTGGTGAATCCAATCTGACAAATAGTGTGGGCAATCCCGCTGAGCCGAGCTCTCAGATTCTCCAGATCAATTCCATCTTACCAGCAAAGTCCAGGAACCACAGTCGGCCCACGACCCTCAAGAACCGCTTGCAGACAGAGTCTAGCTTGCCCAGGGTTTGAGTCTGAGTGCTGAAAGAATGGCAATTCTTGATATTGGTCAGGCTGCCAGGAAATGAACAGCCACCAACACTGTTTTGCAGAACACCAGGAAACCACCAAGCCAATCTGTAGAATCCAGTGATCAGAATCCAAAATATAAATAGAACAGAGGTCCCATCTTTGACAGGTCCTTCCATGGAWGAAAACTTTGTTCCAAAAATTTATTAAGAGACCAGCTAACCAAATCCTTAAAAATAAATCCATAATTTCTGGTTTCGGATGAAAACGTAGAGGAGGCTCCAAAACAGCAAAGCAGGGAAGATAAGGAAGGGCAGAAGAGAGGGAAAAAGAGACTTAAGTTCTCCTCTGAGGGCAGGAAAAAAGTGAGAGAGACAAAAAGAGAGACAAAGAAAACACACGTTCTTCTTCCAGGAGATCCTGGCCCCTGCCCATGCTGCAACAAAACCTGGTGCTTCTGCCATCACAGTGCTTGATTGGCCAGTCAGCTAGCTGGAACTAAACCCTATTGAGAATCTGTGGGGTATTCCCAACACCACAGCCACCCCCTGGGCTTCCATAACTCCCAGGCAATGCCACAGGCTGATTGCCTCAATGCCAYGTTGCATCAAGGCAGTGATTATGGCAAAGGGACTCCAGACCAAGTATTGAAGATTGACATTTAATTTAAGTACCATAATTTGATTGATTTGATGTGATCCTTTTTTCTTTCTTTTGTTTCTGCAAAAACTGAAAAGTAGTTTGGGCTGATTCCTTCACAGTATTCTAATTTTTTGAATTCCTGTCTTCGTTAGTTTTAAGAGCTGGAAGCCTAAATTATGTAAAAATAAACAAATAAATACTTGAAATTGGTTCATCTGTGGGCCCTGAATCTATAACCTATGAGAATTGAAYTTTTTTGAATGGAATTATGGAAATTAAAAAACTTTTCCATGACCTTCTAATTTTTTTGGAAAGGGTCTGTACATTTACCTCTTTTGAGTCAACCCTTTTCAAAATAGTCACCACTGCTGAACATCCAAACACTAAGGCAGACACTATAAAACACTATAAATCAGCCAGTGTTACAGAAAGTAAGTCAGGTCAATTCATTTGTAAAACATAGTGTAGCACAATATATWGCCATTAACATAAGTCTCTGTGGGATACGTTAAACTGGGCTGATATTGTTTGGGAGAGGAAATGTTTTTTTGAGTGGTATCTGTTTGATAGTGATAGTGATGCTGCACAGCCAGGAAAAACTGAAGTAGAGCCATGACAGAGGTCTGGTCATGTTTTTATGGTATCGAAAAAAGACACAAGTGTGTTTGTGTGTATATGTATTTAAATAATTTGTGTTTATGTAATATGGGTAAATATCAGTTATTGGCCATAACACCAATAATAATATTGAATATCGATATCTGCTGACTTTTTCATATCGGAGCATCCCTAGTGAAGCACTTTTAAAAATGCTGCAACCAAAGTGCTGAACACAATAAAGGTGAAATATGACAAAAGCAAAGATCAAAACAAATGATTTTGAAATAGCAGGAAAAAGTAAACATATTCACTCTACAATAAAATTGTAAAACAGCTCACTGTGGGTGAAATGAAACAATAATATGTTATGGTAGTAGCTGAGAGTAATTACCAACACATACTCCAAGCACTGACTGATCATTTGAAATCTGTTTTTAAAATTTTAATTTAATAACTTTAACTTTAATCCCATGAATCACATGAACCACTGGAGAGATTTGAAAGAAATTGTAAGAAATAAACAATCCTGGTTTAATCTTCTGAATAAACAATGGATCCTAACTAAATATATATTTGCTTTAGAATTAAAGAAAATTTTCAAATCTAATCCCCCTGAATAAAGAGAGCCAGTCTAAAGCCAGTGTCCTCAGCATCAGGATGCAGGTCTCAGGAGGTTAGATGTGTTAATTTCAATAAGCTGAGAAGTGTCAGATTTTCACAATAACAAGTACCTGTAAATAATAATAATAAAACTAAAGTAACCTTATCAGAAGGTGATTCTGTGTTAGTCAAATAATTTATGTATGACAACAAATAACTGTTCTTGCTTCTGGTTTTTGTGGCACCCCTGCATTGTGCTGGTGTGAATGAACCACTGTGATCACACTGAATCCTGTCCATGTTGTCCGTCTGTAGACGTGCAGTGCTGTGGAATGCTGGGAGCTGCAGTGTAACGTGGGTCTGCTGCAGAGAGGAGGCAGCGTCATCCTGAGTGTACGCTCCAGACTGTGGGCTGAAACCTTCATCACAGTGAGTCCACTCCTTCTCTCATCTGTTTTACTCTTAGTGCTGTCAACTTACATCAGACTGGGAGGTAAAACCAAAGACTGTAAACCAAGACAGCAATAATATTCTCTCATACTGAGCCTTACTGAATCTGAGCTATTTCCTCCTATGAATTTGTTGCTCACTGGAAGTCGTTATATTCCTTCGTTGACGCATCATAAAGTTTTCTAATCTCCTCCATGAGACGTTCTTCAAAATTTGACTCCATTTCGTCCAGAAATGACACAGATTCTCAACTTTATCACCTCTAAAACAGTACTCGCCCGGCCGTTTATTGGGCGACACTGCGAACGCGGACGTAAAAAAATTGATCTCTGCTCAGACCAGTCCGGCCACTTTGAGTCCGCATTGAGTCTGTCCGGACCTCCGTGGATCGAAGTAGGCCTGAGTATGTGGGGGCCTTTAGAGTGTTTAAGTGTTAGAGTGTTAGAATGTTAAAGTGTTAGAGTGTTTAAGTTTTAGAGTGTTTAAGTTTTAGAGTGTTAGAAGTGTTCGAGTGTTCTCAGATAATACAATTTCCCATTTTCTCGTTCTGCCTGCTCTGACTTCCGTTCAGAAGAGCTGTTTATGTTAATG
>NW_013953139.1:167197-177106 GCF_001266775.1 Austrofundulus limnaeus
AAAATACCTTTAAAAAGTGAATTTTGCATAATAGGTCCCCTTTAAGTGTTAGAGTGTTAGAATGTTAAAGTGTTAKAGTGTTTAAGTTTTAGAGTGTTTAAGTGTTAGAGTGTTTAAAAGTGTTAGAATGTTACAGTGTCAAAATGTCAAAATGTTTCCTCGTTTTTCCACATAGTGTGCAGTTTTTCTTTGATGTGTTGATTTTTCAAGTTRATTAGAGCAAAAACAAAACTCTTCTCTTTCACAGCGGCCCTATGAGCGCTACATCCTGGARTGTTTGGTTCACTACAAGGTGAACAGAATGCCATACACTATTCCTCCTAAATTCAAGCCATCTGGATCAACAAAGGTAGCATCTTCTAARTTCACTCCTGAATTTTACAGTCCTGAGCTTTGAAACGACCCGTGTGGATGGCAGTGTTGTCCTGTTTGTTGTTGACCAGGTGGTGGTCGCTGTGACCTGGAGTAAACCAGATGGTCCATCCTCAGTTCCAGTGTGGATCATCATCCTGGCTGTTCTAGCTGGGCTGCTTTTACTGGCTCTGCTTATATATCTGTTGTATAAGGTAACTGCTACTCAAACAAACTCCACTCAGAAAAAAATAAATCATCTGTGATAAAACTACAAATTCAGTTTTTATCAAACCAACTTGACTTCTGCTCAGCTTCTGAGCAGAGATTACTATCACTTTGAAGGAATGAATTTTATTTTTTACAACCATCAGGAACTGATGACGTCCTGCTTGACACTTCTCTGATTTTCTTTGTAAGCCATTGTTTAAACAGTAGATGTTTTTCATCCTGAAAAATCTTCACTAAAGTCCCAGCATTCATTGAATGAATGCATATCGCCCTTTGTGTCAGAGTTTAAGACTAAAATTACCTTTTGTTGAGAAATCATGAAATTGTGATCATTTCAATAAAACCTTGGAAATAACTTTTCCATTAATAGCTATTTTTGTGTTAGCTAAATTTGACCAACTGTGGCAGCCAATATTCAATGCATATTTAACWATTTATGGTAAATTTTCTTTATAAATAATCATTAAAATGCATTCAGTGGTTTATGATATTTTTGGACAGGTAGTTTGTCAGTATGTAGCACTGTATTAATAGTAACACTGTAAGCTGTACCTCACATGTAGAATAAGTTCATGCTGTAGCTATAATAAGGATTTTATGTCCAAGTCACATCAAATATAAAACTTTTAATACTGTAAAGCGTAAGAAGTGCAAATATTTGTATTCAAAGTTTTAGACTTTGTACTTTGTGTTTCCCTGCAGATGGGCTTCTTTAAAAGGTCTGATCCATACGGTACCACCATGGAGAAGGCGCAGCTCAAACCACAGGCGTCCTCTGAAGCTTAGCTCCAACACTGGGTTTCTCCTCCTTGCAGCTTTTCCAAAGAACTGGAATTTTTCCCAAAAAYGGGATGGATGTCACTGATCGTATGCAGGCACTCCACTTGTGCAGGGACAGTTCTGGGTGCTGTATCACTGGAAGAACTCTGATCTGGTGCTGCACTACAATGCCAAAGCAGAGAAGACRACAGGGACCATGCAGTTGAATATGCACTGCTGTTATGGACACTCACAGCTTCTGCAGAGGTTATTTAGTCTTGAATAAAAAAAAATCCAAAAAGAGAGAACCACATTCAACCACAAGCTTCTGCACAACCCTGTCTCTGACACCAGGAAGAGTTGTGTAATCATTTATCCGTACGTTGGTTTACCCAATAACTGCTCTGCCTCACCTGTGTTGTGGCCACACAGTAACAGGATGACATCACCAAACTGACCATGCTCTCATGCCTTCACTCCTGATTGGGTCAAAGCTGAACACACTCACAGCAAATAACTTTATTAACAGACAAATGAAATGAAAATAATCGTTGAACAGTTCAGACCAAGAACATCAACTGCACCTGGAGCAAAGAACACTACATCTACAGCACTGCTTTAGTTCACAAACTTGTATTTTTAGCCATATTTGTGATCCCTGCCCTTTAATTCTTGACTGTTAATTCATGATCTGTACACCACTTCTTATTTATGAGTACAGTGTTTCTGTTGGTTGTTTAATGTTGTGTTTTGTCCTGATGAGAATGAAATGTTTGACTTGAATCTTTCATCTCCCATATTGGGAGGTTAATGCCTGTGTGATGCAATGTATACACTGTTTTATGACCTATTGTTGCTCTGGCTCAAAATAAAACTTGATTTTTTTATACCCATTTAAGATGGTTTCATAAAAATAGAAGTTTCAGCAGATTTAAACAGCAGCAATTTGCGCTTGAAGTTAGTTTGATTTCTCCCAGATTGTCTGCTTTGATATTATCAGAGTACATCCAAAAATGCAGAAGTCTTCATCCAGGCTAGGCCAACGGCCAAACGAGGGCATGATTTTAATAGTTTTCAGATTTATARAACAAATAACATAACAGTGCGAGTAAGTGCTACAGTAACTATTAGCAGGACTTTGTCTCTGTTTTCTCATCAAACCTTCTGTTTGACTATGGATATACAGGCGTTAGACAATGAATGTGAAACACCTGGTTTYAGACCATAAYATCMCTTTCAGACAGCTTCCTCTTGCGTCCACAGTTAATCCTGTTGGATGTGGTTCATCCTTCTTGGTGGTACGCTGACATTACCCTGGATACTTTGGCTCTTGATACATCACAAAGACTTGCTGTCTTGGTCACAGATGCACCAGCAAGATTTGCACCATCAATTTGTCCTCTTTTGAACTCTGGTGTGTCACCMATAATGTTGTGTGCATTGCAATATTTTGAGCAAAACTGTGTTCTTACCCTGCTAATTGAACCTTCACACTCTGGTGCAATGTGCAATTAATTAAGACTGGCCACCAGGCTGGTTCAATTTAGCCATGAAACCTCCCACACTAAAATGACAGGTGTTTCACTTTCATTGTCTAACCACTGTATGTGACCAGCACACAGACTGATGCAGCCTCAGCAACATTGTCTCATGGTGGACTTTAATAAAGTTGTCTGCAGCTATGCTTACTTCTTGACACTAAAAACCTCTGTATGTATCAGCCAGCAGAGAGTTCGAGGCCACATGTTTATGTGAATGAAGAGATTTGATGTGGTCAATCAGTTCAAGTATCTTGGTGTCAACTTGGTAAATATTATTTTAGAGCTTTTCTCACTTGACAGGCAGCTAAAATGTATATACAAAGCATGCAACGATCTTTTATCATACATTGTACTGTCTGCTGGCCACATACAACTAATGTGCTAAAATCACTGGTCTGTCTTTAATAATAAAGTCAAAGTTACAGACAGATGATCTATTAATGCTCACTACTGTAATATTCTCAATAAGTATAAGATATTTGAATTAGAAAATTCACAAATGTTCAGTGATCCAAGTCTTGTTTTATGGTTTTAAATGGTTTGTCTTTTGTAAACCTCAGATTGTTGAAGCAAGATGGAGAAGAGTGGGTAAAGGTGGTATCAGAGCATTGGTGGACAAACTACTCTGTTTCCTTACTTCAGTCAAAGTGCAGATCCTACTGGTCAAATATTACTCCATCTGTCCATCAGTCCATTTTCTTCCACTTRTCCAGGATCGGGTCGCTTGGGCAGCAGCCTAAGCAGAGAGACCCAGACTTCTGGGGTGTCTGTGGCTCTAACCAGAAGCCAGGGCCACCTCAACTGGCTCCTCTCGACATGGAGGAGAAGCGGTTCTACTCAGTCCCTCCCGGATGACTGAGCTTCTCACCCTATCTCCAAGGGAGAGCCCAGACACCCTGCAAACGAAACTCATTTTGGCTGCTTGTATCTGCAATTTCAGTCTTCCAGTAATTACCCAAAGCTCGTGACCATAGGTGAGGGTAGGAACATAGATCGACCGGCAAACCAGCTTCACCAAGACAGACCAATACAGCACCCTGTATCACTGCAGACACAGCACCAATCTGCCTGTCGATTTCCCCCTCCATTCTTCCCTCATTCGTGAACAAGAGCCCAGATACTTAAACTCCTCCACTTGGGGCAGGACCTCCTCTCTGACCTGGAGGAGGTACCCTACCCTTTATCGGCTCAAGACCTTGGTCTTGGATTTGGAAGCACTGATCCTTATCCTGGCCACTTCACACTCGGCTGTGCACCACTCCAGTGAAAGCTGGAGATCACRATCTGTCGAAGCCAATAGGACCACATCATCCACACAAAGCAGAGATTTGATCCGAAGGTCACCAAAATGAATCCCCTCAACACCTTAGCTGTGCCTAGAAATTCTGTCCATAAAAGTTATGAACAGAATCTGTGATAAAGGGCAACCTTAGCGGAGTCCAACTCTCACMAAAAACGAGTCCGAATTACTACCGGCAATGYGKACCAAGCTCTGGCACAGGTTGTACAGGGACCTAACAGCCAATCCAGGGGAACTGCCCCCAATGTCTACGCAATATTGTAGAGTCGCATCAACCAATGCAACCCCTCAACATCCAGAGCCATAAGGAATTCTGAGCGAATCTCATCCACCCCCCGGCGCCTTGCCACCAAGGWGCTTTTTAACCACCTCWGTGACYTCGGAACCAGAGATTGGAGAGTCYGACCCAGGGTCCTCAGGCTCTGCTTCCTCATGGGAAGACGTGTCAGTGGGATTGAGAAGGTCTTAAAAGTATTCTGCCCACAAACCACAACATCCCAAGTTGAGGTCAGCAGGGCGCCATTCCCACCATAGACAGTGTTTGTGGTGAACCCCCACCCCACCCCACGAAACACCAGATGTTGGATCAGAATTGCGTCGAAGCCAAAAAAAAAAAGTCTTTTTCCACGGCCTCTCCRAACTCTTCCCATGCCCGAGTTTTTGCCTGAGCGACCACCCAAGCCACAATCCACTTGGACTGCCAATACCTATCAGCTGCTTCAGGAGCCCCACAGGCCATAAAGACCTGATAGGACTCCATCTTCAGCCTGACAGCATCCCTCACTGCCGGCGTCCACCAGTGAGTTTGAGGGTTGCTGCCACAACAGGCACCGACAACTAGGGTTGGGGAACCTTTGGTGTTTGAATCGATTTGGTACCAGTATTCGGTACCTGGGAATTGGTACCTGTACTTAACGGTACCAATTTTTGATACTTTGTGTGTGTTGTTTTTTTAAATAATAAACTTTTATTTTTAACATATTTCTCAATATATCAAATTAACAAATTCAAGACAACATCCAACTCTATGTATTGTTCAAGCTACATTCAGACCGAGCTCTGTTTACTGAACCAGTGGCTGCTGACGTCATTACSCTCTTGCGCGATGCTGCGTTTAGGACAAGCGTGGAAAACTCACCACTCTTATGCCAATAAGGTCGCAATGATGCGTTTAGGTACAGAAACATGGCACTGTTTGATGTTACATGAATAGGTTCTCGATAGTACCGACAGAATTCGGTCGGTACTTTAAAAAGTATCGAATTCGGTACCCACCCCTACCGACAACCTTACAGCCACAGCTCAGGTAAACTGACTTGACAATGGAGGCATGGAACATGGCCCACTCGGACTCAATGTCCCCCACCTCYCCTGGAAYGTGTTCATTGTTCTCCCAGAGGTGTGAGTTGAAGCTCCGTCTGAAAGGAGATTCTGCCAGACGTTCCCAGCAGACCCTCATTATGTGTTTGGGTCTGCCATGTCTGACCAGCATCCTCCCCTCCATCGGAGTCAAGTCACCACCAGGTAGTGGTCAGTTGACAGCTCCGCCCCCTCTCTTCACCGGAGTGTCCAAGACATGTGGCGGCAGATCAGATGAATTGACAACAAATTTGATCTTCGAATTGCGGCGTAGTGTGTCCTGGTACTAAGAGCACATATGGACACCCTTATGCTTGAACATGTTGTTCGTTGTGGACAATCCATGAYGAGCACAGTTCAATAACAAAAAAAYRCTGGGGTTCAGATCGGGGGGTCCATTCCGCCAAACCACGCCCCTCCAGTTCTCACTGTCATTGCCCACATGAGCATTGAAGTCCYCCAGCAGAACGTCTGAAGCTTCACCCAGGTGTAATCCTTAMATGCCGGAGGCTTGCTCCTGAGCTGCAATCCTCGTCAGAATCACATGCAGTTTGCGAATTATTTCCCCCAGCTGAGAGTCTGTGTGCTACCGGCCTGGCAGAATCTTTCAAGTGCACCCGACAGYTCCCCAAAGGCCCGAACCACTGTCAGGGTCGCTTTCACTTTTCGATAAATCTGGAACCTTCCTCCACCGATCAGCAGGAATCCAGTTATCATAAATTCAAATACACAGAAATCTTCCACGTCTTCGATGGAAAATGGTGCTGGCATGTCAGATTCCAGCCCCAGGAATAAGAAAAGTCCAGCAGCAACCATTCCACCCAGACAGCCACGTTCCCCNACATCATACAGTACATCATACAGTACATCATACAGTACATCATACAGTACATCATACAGTACATCATACAGTACATCATACAGTGTATCATACAGTGCGTCATCATTTTTTTCCTAAGCTAAAGCCATTCTGTATTGTGGAAGGTATAAAGTACTGTCATGATATTCTATGAAGATATTCGATTTGTTATTTATGAACAAATTTAAAGTACAGTTTAGATACTATGATTTGTACATCAAACTGAAGAAATGGACGTAGCAATGGTCAGTGGAGCAGCATAACTGTAAGTTATTTCAGACTTGATGTGGAGCCTCGTTTGTTTAGAAACACTGAAGCTTCTTTGTAAACTTTACACTTCAACAGTTTTACATTGTAATTATARTAATGTGACAGGAGTTTTGTGACTCGTGGTTTTGTGGGTTTATTTAAACAAACTGACGTTTTTTTTCCTTACATCACTATAGAATAATTGCAGTTTAATTCTGCCAATAATTTGTCACAGTTATGACCTGAATACAAACTTTACTAAAAGAATATGCTACAATTATTTGTTCTCACAAAGGTTATATAATAACTTCTATTCCAGCTGAATGTTGAGCTACAACAGGATGCAGATTTAGAAGAATGACTCTCAGCTCCTGGCACAATCTCCTGATATGATTCAGTTTTACTTTGCTTGGAAAAAGACACCAGGGAGGTATTAATCAGTCACTAAACAAACAGACAGACTCTCTCCTAAAGTAGTGTTGTAACACCTCTGATTTCTCTTAGCTCCAGAAACACCATCGGTGCTAAAATGTTCCAGTAAAAAGCAAAGAGTTCCTTTAAGACTGGGCCTCAGGACAAAGTGCAAACAATTCAGTGCTTCACTGAGCAGAACTTCCCTTTGCTGACACACTGAGACGCAGCAGTTTTCTGAGCTAATGGGTGTTTGCTGTTCACAACTCTGAGCTCTGTCACTGTGGATTTGATTGGTTTCACCAGATTCACTGCAGGATTTTATGAATGAATGCAATTCTGTGTGGTTCTGAATGTCAGAGCTGTGTTCTAGTTTTCACTCAGCATCTGTAGATAGTTTGTCAGCATTGTGAAATCCTACAGTTTCTAAACTCACTTTGGCCTATAGTACTCCTCACTATTATTGACACTTGTGAAGTTTAAGCACATAATGTGGAAATTTAATCAAGTGAAAAAGTTTTTTGTTTACAGGACTTGTCTTAAAAACAAAAAGAGCAAATGATAAAGAACAACTTAAAAAAACAATGGAAGGGAAACATTGAAAAGCCTGATGTGACTCTGGTATTGGCACCCTTTACCTTTAATTATTCTGGAAGCATATTTTGACTCACTTGTGGTAAATCACAAATGAGAATCACTTTAGATAAATTGTTGGTGACGGACAGAGGTAAAAGTTAAACAACAAAATATTTATTAAATAAAACAAAAGAGCTGGTGAGGAAGCAAATAAACAGATACTCAATGAGACACAGAGGAACACCGAGGAAAACTAGACAGATGCTCAGAGCCATGAAATGAACCAGCGAGRTATTGAACAAATGAGACAGAATATATACTAACAGAGGGAGAGAGGATGATGAACATCTTGGAGGAACATCTAGTTCTTGGAGGAAGTTGTGTGCTCGGTGAGGCGAGAATCAACCGACAAATTTGGCTGCTTGAAATTTCACCATTGAGAGTTCTAGTGAGACATTAAGACAGAGTGTTGGTCTGTACCAAAACAAGTTGTGATTATCTGAATTTGGCAGTCCTACGTGGCCTTGAAGGCTGGATATCTTAACCTCTCCTGGATGTTTATGTTTGATGCTCTGCTGAAATCTGTCATTGAGGAAAAAACCCTGCAAACATTCAAGTGATTGAACAAACTGCAACAGAAGCTTATACAGATGGCTGTAAKAACCATTTGGAGGCTATCATCAGTGCCAAAACAGCGTGCAATCAAGTATTAATTAGAGGTGCCTTTATTGCTGCACATGCTGTTTATTATGTGTATTCTTTGAAATTATAATCTATAAACTGAAAAACAACTTGTTGTATTACTTTGGACTACTAATTAAAAAATCATGAGGATATAACTTTGGTACATTTTCATTTATTTCTCAAGATATTGTTCAGTCGATGAAAAAAATAGAGTTGTAATAATGGTGAGCAGCGCCATAAATGAAATGATCTGCTGGTTTTTTCAGCTTGGTTTGGGCCTCTGTTTCCAGATCTTTCTGAAGGCTGAGGGAAGAGGAGACATGGGACTGGCCAGGACGTTTGACTTGAGCACAGACTCAATATATGATCTATAAAATAAGATCGTCATTGATTTATCAACCTGAAACTCACAGTTTTATTACACAAAAGCAGTCGTTTCTGGCTCTCTTTTTCCACATTCTCTGAATGACAGGTAAATTTGAATTTATTATCCAAAACAGCGCCAGGATATTTGTAATTTTCTGCTATCTCCGCTGTCTGACCTTTAACTACTGTTGTTTGATTTGCGTTATGGAACTTCTGTCTAAAATCAATACACGTCCTTAGTTTTCTGTACATTTAACTGGAGAAAAACATTATCACACCAGTCTATAAGTTCATCGCCARCAGGACCATGAGCATGCTCATCATCATGTAGGAGGCTGACGATTACTGGACTGGACTAYTACTGAATCATCAACTAATTTTAATTTTGCAACAGTTATTTGTGTACAGAATATAGAGAGGAGAGAGGATGCAGCCTTGGGGGGACCCAGTAGACAATCACACCTGTCTTCACGATTTATTTCAGCAATACAGACCACAAAGTACCACTACCTTCTTGTGGAAAAACTACTAGAGAAAATATAATTTTGAATATTGATTTCAGTTTACCAATAAATATATTTTCCAGATGAAAAATAACCATTTTGAGTAGTTTACTTCAGTCCACAAAATTAAAGAAAAAAAAACTTGGTAGTTTTTGCAGAGTATACAGTATGTTTCCAGTAAATTTTGTAGAAGAACTAATAAAAAAACCTCATAATTTTCTGTATATTTTGTGGACTGTCCATTTGAAATGAATACTCAAAATTACAGTTTTATTTTTGTGTTTTTACCACAAGAAGAAAATGTTATTTGTGGACTGAAGTATCTGTTTATTTTACTTCTGGTTTTGATTGAACACTTTAGTTTAAGATCTCTTGTGTTTGGTGTTTTCTGGGTCTTACACCTGTTCTCTGTTCTCATTAAGCCAACTGTCTCTGCTCATCTCAGTCCAGGTACACTGTAATAGTCTGCTGGGGGTTTTACCATTTGCTTCTCCCCCAAATGTTCTTGTGTTATTTGGTTCTTTGTAAAATTCTTTGCTTCAAAAACAGCCTTTTTCTCTATATTTTATAAATACATGACTTTTTCCTTGAGTCTTTGTGTAAGTCTGTATTCTTAGATCCTAACTGAACTTCAAATTGTGGTAAGCTGAAGTGTAAAACAGAACCTGTGTGTGTGTGTGTGTGTGTGTGTGTGTGTGTGTGTGTGTGTGTGTGTGTGTG
>NW_013953139.1:177116-179083 GCF_001266775.1 Austrofundulus limnaeus
GGAATAAGAAAAGTCCAGCAGCAACCATTCCACCCAGACAGCCACGTTCCCCTCGTTCCAAGTGTGGAAAAAAATAGTGTCAATTTCATTCAGAGACGAGTTGACCAAATCCATAATTCCTTTAGTTTCGGATGGTAGGTGAAAAAAAGCTTGGAGAACCAAAAAGCAGCGAAGCGGGGGGTGGGGGGGGGGGGCAGAAGAGAGTGCGAAAGCATATCCTTCTCCTCTGAAGGCCAAGCAGGAAAAGTTTTTTCTAAATTTATTTTTCACTATTTTTATCTCCTTCCTTTAATATTCTGTGATACTTTATTAATAAAAATACAAATCTAGGGAGAAAAATATCTTGATTTTTGTGTATTTTTACTTCAATACACTAAATACTAGTTACAGTTATAAAAAATATGACTGCTGATGTAAAAATTCAGATTATTAGGTCTAAAAAGAGACCAAGCTTGTGAATTTACTCTRAAGAGTTCAAGAGCAGTACTTCATTTAATGTGTGTGTGTACTTTTTAAGGTGTTTTATGATATTTTAGGCCCACAGGTTAGGGGAGAGCAACATGGCCATTTGTGACTCATGTTGTCTGTTGAAGAATATTCATGGGTTGATTGGATTATTTCAGTGCTTTAGAATYAGATTTGCTAAAACTTTCAGTGTRTTCGTGCTTTAGAATTAGGGGACCTAAATATTTGAGTTAGGGCTTTAGGGTTAGTGGAACAAATTTTTAGATCAGTGCTGCCCACCACTGGTGACATCCTGCCCAACATCTGTTCCAACACCTGTACCTGTTTGGYGGGGAAACTGGAGCTCTCAGACCGTGGATGTGACTGCAGAGTGTAATCTTGTCCTGTGACCACGAGATGGCCCTGAAGCTCTGGAAACTAACCCAGATGAACAGAGTCTGTTGTTACAGTCCTAAAAGTAATTATTATATGTTTACTGACTAACAGCTGGATCTAAGCCATYAAACAGTTGACAGTAAAGCAGCAAAAATCCTTCTCTTCACTAATTATCTGCACAAAAATAAATAAAAGGACTGTGTTTCTCTCCAGTATGACTTGCTGCAGACCTTAAAGCATCATACGGCTCAGCTATTGGACCCATACACAACTGAACAACAGCCTGTCCTAACCTTACCCCATGTCCAGGTACCACAGGAAACATGAGACACCCACGTCTACTGGCTTTCAGAGACAAATGTGTATCTGTCTGACAAGTTTCTGCATGTTACTGTTTGTTTGTCTTCTCATGTTAGGCTCATAATTTTACAGCTACCTGCCTGAAATCTGACCAGGAAACCCTGTTCAGAGAGCATAGYTCCATTTCTCACAGTTATTCTGACCCTTCAAGATGTCTGCCCTCTCACACCCAGGCAGAAAAGCTTCGAGCACTAAAAATGAATCAGAAAGTACAAAAATAACTAAACAAGTAACTTGGACTTGGGAGGTAAGAGACAMATGAGTCCAAACACAAAGGTTTCTGTTTCAGGCCTCAGCCTTGCTTCAGTTCCTTTTAAACCTTCATTAATAACTTACTCATTACCTTATCTTCCAAAATAACAAAATTCCCCCTCACGGCCCCCAGTGAAAAAACAAACTTCCTTTGTAGTCGTACCTTATTCACTTTCACTTAACCTTTCCTTAAACCATAATCAAATACCCCTAAAAGAAATATTTTACCACTAATGACTTCTTCAGGCTACACACGATAAACTTCAGCTCACAGAGCTAAACCTCATCCTGTTTACACCAAACTCACTGAGTTCAGCTTTACCTTGCTTTAAATTTGGGGTGGGCAGTCCTGGTCCTGGAGGGCCACTATCCTGCATGTTTTAACTGTTCCTCTGCTCCAACACACCTGATTCAGTCACTGAATCACCTCTTCAAGCTCTGCAGAAGCCTGGTACGAACTACTTACTCATTGAAATCTGGTGTGTTGGAGCAGATAAATAAATAAATAAATAAAT
>NW_013953139.1:179093-180056 GCF_001266775.1 Austrofundulus limnaeus
CAGCATGGAAGTGCTGCTGAATCAATATTTATACATCCTAAAACACATTTTACACACTGATTCAGCAAACTTTCTATGGACCATTATTGAGATAAGACTTTTACTGAAAATTGTTTTTTTAGATCTTAAAAGCTCTAGAACAAGTTACATCTTTGAGCAGATAAATAAATAAATAAATAAATAAATAAATAAATAAATAAATACATAAGTAAATAAATAAATGTCCCCCAAAGGAATAGATATTCACCTCATGCGATAACATTTTTCCCAACCAAACTATGTTCATCCTTCAGCTCTGTGCAAACGAAATAGTTACCTGTTTAAAGCAGAACAAAATGACATTTTCTGCAAAGTGCAAAATGTTGAATTATAGGTCAGGGTTTGACTTGTTAGGTCTGTTCACAGGATTTCAAAGTAAACCTGTGTTTAGTCTGCTGAGAGCTGCTGCTGTCTGCCATGAAGGGTTTTAATGYCTCCACTACACGTTGCACAAAGCTAAATATGACAAGTTTAAGTCAAAACAACATAAGCAACAGAGACTTTTTACCAGAACCCGAACCAGCAGGAGTCTGACCTCAAGGTGTTTCATATTTTTGCACTTCAGTTCTCTAAWATGTTATATGTTACAGCTGTATGTTGGTTTAATCAGCATGAGCATACAGTACATATACACAAATGTTTTAAAAATGTCAGTAAATGTGCAGCTCTGTGTGGCCCTCTGGTATGACGGCCTCTTCCATCATTGAGTTGTCCATCATTGAGTTGTCCATCATTGAGCTAAATTCCAAAAGTAGCATAAGAAAACAAACAGTGGAGCAAACAAGAGACAGACAGGTTTTTGAAGGAACTGAGGAGATCCAAGTGAATTTCTAAAATTTGTGTAAATAAGCCTAAATATGTTGAAAAAATATAAATTAAAAAAATATAAAAATCAAAGCAACCATCTCCTGAAAATAAACACAC
>NW_013953139.1:180871-185796 GCF_001266775.1 Austrofundulus limnaeus
GCGGGCCCAGTGGTTAGGTCTACCAATAGCATTAAGAAAAGATTAAATCTGACTTACTGTAGCTAGTTTTAGATTATTCAAGCGAAGATGGGAAGAGTTC
The DNA here is from genome assembly GCF_001266775.1 of Austrofundulus limnaeus. NCBI lineage: Eukaryota > Metazoa > Chordata > Actinopteri > Cyprinodontiformes > Rivulidae > Austrofundulus > Austrofundulus limnaeus. The sequence goes on from NW_013953139.1 coordinate 180,972, forward strand.
TTAAACCTCTGACCGTGAAGAAAGGTTTTCAGTGACCTAAAAAAACATTAGTTGAAACCAGTTGTTACWGTATGTTGGATCTGATCGATGTCTCTTTATTTGGGTTAAATGTTTTCGAGAGTTTGTTCAAAGGCAAAATAATACACAGTCTGCATTGAAGGTCCTCAAACTGTAGATCCAGACCTGAATGAAGTCTTATCTAGTCTCAGGATGCTTCAGTAAAGTAAAAATACTTTTTTTAAATGTATGAATTTACATTTTTATATGTGCACATTTCCCCTGGTTTGCAGTAACTTATTTCAGCAGAGCAGCAACAAGTCATTTTAGAGGCTGCATCTTTTCCAGCATGCAGTAAATCCATCTCTGGTGTCTGGCTTCTCTTTAGGCTCCTTCACGAGACACCTCAGTCATGGTTTTATAGACGCCTTCTAGCTGCAGCCATGTGGCTCCTGAATGGACTGAAGTCAGACCAGCCGTGGTGCACCTTTGTGCCGTGAAGCCAGGCAGTAACAGAGACGTCCCATCCGTCTCACATTTAATGYGTTCTAAAAACTAAAGCATAAAGGTGAACAGCTCTGTGAGGCCCTTTGGCTTCTCCCTGCAGAGACACTGCCAGGTGATGGAAAGCTCAGGCCTGCAAAAAATATGATAATTTAAGATTTTGTATGTGCTTTTAGGTGACCCGCTTGRTTTTTAATTGAAGATCACATGATGATTTTCAGTGAAACTGCAAGTCAAGCTAAGATCTCAAAGGTGCAATAATGAACTCTAGGAAGTTCACTTTAAATGTGGTGTGGCAGTTCGAATGCCATCTCAATGCAAGAAAGGTTGTGTTTAAAAATGYGGCTGTGCAGACCTGTCTGTCTGCATGTTGTGCCAACATTGTTTATTTCACTCCTCGTTCCTCAGTGACTGCAGCACCCCTCAGCTTGAAACACAATAGTTCTTTTTAAATAAAGGAATGCATAAATAATAATTAAAGGCCCAACATTCTTTGAAGGAATGAATATTTTTCATACCCCTGTTTGTCATGGAGTTCCTCAGGGTTCAGTGTTCGGACTGATACTCGTTAGTTTAGCTTTCAATGGGTAAAGTTTTTAAACTGCACAGGTACTTTTTCATTGTTATGTGATGATACTGTGTTTTGTTTCTCCATGAAACCTGATGAATCCAAACAGAAACTTGTCCTACCTTTATTTAGATGCTTACTTGCATCTAAAGAATAAACTCTGCAGCCTTTCACCTCCTCTGGATGGCATTAATCTGGCCTCCAGTTCTAATGTAACAACACATTCTCACTCCCGAGTCGTCACATATTGACGTTTTTCAAAGGTCCCTTTGCGTCCAATTTTGACGCATCAGGTACCCCCCTCGCGTCAGTCCTTGCCGCCCGCGGCTTTTCCGGGTTGCGCCACCAGGGGTCTTTGGGTCGGGGGTCTGAGGTTAACATTAGGGATCAGGATAAATGGTTAAGTTTAGGGACTGGGGTCAGGGATAGGATGTCTACAGTGAACATTAGGTAATTTTAGGCTTTGCAACACGTAGTTGCCATGAATTTCCTACATTTTCTAAAAATGGTTAATTTTACGTATCAGGGTTAATGGTTAATTTTAGGTACTAGGGTCTGGGACAGGATGTCTAAAGTGAATAAACGTAATTTCACGCTTTGGGACGGTAGTATTTGTGCATTTTCTACACTTTCAGAAATTACGACAACAGATTCCGCCCCATCCCGTCAAAATATGACGCAAGGGGGGTACCTGATGCGTCAAAATTGGACGCAAAGGGACCTTTGAAAAACGTCAATATGTGACGACTCGGGAGTGAGAATGGGTTGAATGTAAAGAACCTTGGTGTTATTTTGATCAGGACATGTATTTTAACCCCCACTTTAAAAATGTTACCAGGACCGCCTTCTTCCACCTGTGTAATATCACTAAAATTAGAAACATTTTGTCCAAAAATGATGCAGAAAAACTGATTCATGCATTTATCACATCTAGGCTTGATTACTGTAATTCTTTATTATCTGGACATTAAAAAACTCTTTAAGAAGTCTTCAGTTAATCCAAAATGCTGCTGCTAGAGTTTTAATGAGAGTTGGAAGAAGAGATCATATTTCTCCAGTTTTAGCTTCTCTCCACTGGCTCCCTGTCAAATTCAGAATAGAATTTAAAATATTACTCCTAACATACAAAGCTGTTAACAACCAAGCTCCATCATATATTAAGCATCTTATTGTTCCATACTTTCCTAACAGAGCACTTCACTCAAGACTGCAGGTTTACTTGTGGTTCCTGGAGTTTCTAAAAGTAGAATGGGAGGCAGAGCTTTCAGTTATCAAGCTCCTCTCTTGTGGAACCAACTTCCAGTTTCTGTCCGTGAGGCTGACACTCTGTCTACTTTTATGTAAATGAATCCTGCAAACAGAAATATTGATAGTGAAATGTTGTTGTCAATTCAGTCATATTTCACTGACAAGTCTGGTGACGACATTTAAAAGTTGTGTATTTTTTTAAAGTTCAGAGGCTGTTTGTCTTCACAAAGCGTGTAAGGCGGTGGAGTCAGCAGACCATCAAGACTCTGCAGAACTGTTTTTACAGCAGCCTGGAGTACAGAAACTATACCACAAATTTCAGTTTCTGCAAGGACACTACTAATTCACTCAGAACATTTTGCTGCTTTTCTAAATAACTATCCTTGCATCTGCATCATGAAGCTCCTACATAGCTAGAAAAAGATGGCCGTTAGTGGCAAGAATGAGTTAAAGAGACAACAGCATGAAGTGAAAGTGGGGCGTAGGAGGTGTGAAAACGTGTACAAGCGAAACTGAAGGAGATACTCAAAACAACCTGAGAGATGTGTGGGCTGGAATGTGGAAAATAACAGATTTCATCCACATGGGACACCAGGTTGGGAAATGTTTGTGATCAGATGCAGAAGATTATAATGTAGTTGTGCAACTTTGTTTTAGAACTTCACCAGTAAAAAACACAAGGATGGAGTCTGCAGCAGTGGCTCCTGTGAGGTTGGAAGTTCTTGTGTTTGAAGGTTAGAGGTGGGTCTATAACAACTCACTCTGCAAAAGTCTGTGTTTCTACACAAAAATGCAAAAGTAGCATTTAAAGATGTTTTCASTGAAATCTGTTTTGAAAGGTCACCTTTTTGGGTTCCAAAAATTCTGTTTCTGTGTGGACAAAAGGCTGAAGCTCTCATTTTCACAGACTGTACGGCTTTTATGGGCTACGCTTTTCAAARTGAAAAAGAAAGTTGAATGTATTTTGGAATACCCTGTAGAACCCACATGTTGCTATTCCTGTGCATGGCAAATATTAATACACTGTGGAGAAAACGTGCAAATTCTGTTTTGCACTGTTRCCAGTACTGTGCAAGACCACCGTCTTCAAGTATCATGAGTTTCCAGTGAGAGTTCAGCTCCTCACCTCGCTTGAGTTCCTGCCACCCGGAGCCTTTCACAGGGAGTTAACGTGCAGAAATTGTTTCTTAACATCAACGCTTTAATAAATGTGTCTAGTTCTACCAGCTCCTCTGAGTTTACAGTAATTATTTAGGATTTGTATGAAGATGGGAAAGCCTCAGATCAGAGAAGCCAGTTTAATTCATCAACAGTAATAATAATAATAATGATTCATATAAATCATGTACAGTGAATGGAGTCTAACATTACTGGACGAGACACTGTGAGTGCAGGACATGTTTGTATCTATTTATATAATAAAACAGAGGTGTGTCAGTGGAGGCATTTGATGTGAGCTCAGTTTCATGTAAACTGATGTATGATGGAAAGAAGCACAAACATGCACGTGCACRCTTTGATCTGAATAGTTTTCCACATACACACACATCAGTACGCCAACTTTCAATATCAAACTGAACAGATCCATGAGGATTCTGGTGATGTTTGGGTAATTCAGTTTAGGAATACATGCACTTTAGTGAACTCTGATCATCATGACACTGTAGACACTGCAGCTTCTCCATCTGTTGGATGTGTTCTTATAAAGTTGCGTTAATCTTAAGACTTTAAAAGAAACRTTCAGTTATTTTTGTTATCCTGTCATGTTGGTGGTCCATCATGTGTTTATGATCAAACAACCCAAAGTGTCAAGAGAGAACTGTTTTTATTCTGCCCTGTAAAWTTTAAAAAATATGGAGACAGGTATAATGTAGAATGACAATAATTTACTTTATTATAATCTCCATATATGCACATGGGTTTTATATTTCAGCTTTATTCATAGTAAAAAGGTTTTAGTCAAGGTGGGTGTATCACTATGTTTTGTGCAGTTGTGACAATTTTGAAACTTGTGAAACACCCCAAATACCTTTGCACACTCACATAAAGAAGTTGGTTTGTGGAACTACTTTATGAATACATCCCAGACTTTTTCAACTTGCTGCCACCGAGGAGAAGGTTCAGTTCCTCTAAATGTAGAACAAACAGTCCTGAATGCTGCAAAATAAAATATCAACCCAGGATTCTTCATTTGAACRTTTTCGTTGTCGTTACACTGGGCCTTGTACTGGTTGTAAAAGTAATTGAACTATGTGCAGTAACCACTTGTGTAGTTAGTAGTTCTCTTCTACTTTTAATATTATTACTTTTATTGTGTGACTGGTATGAGTGCAGGAGGTGTAAATGTTTATAGAGGAACCTTACAGGAGCTGAACTCCTACCTTTGTTGTGTTTTTATGATACAGTGACAATAAAGACATTCTGATTATGTTTTATAACACCCCCCCGCGTGCGCGCGCGCACGCACACACACACACACACACACACACACACACACACACACACACA
>NW_013953139.1:185806-187626 GCF_001266775.1 Austrofundulus limnaeus
ACACACACACACACACACACACACACACACACACACACACACACACACACACACACACGCTAATCAATCCACAGTATGTGTCTATGAACTGCCAAAACAAAAAATAAACTTCACTCTATTTGTTTAGCTTTTATGTTTGAGTATGAGGCTTAAAAGGAAAAGCAATCAATCTGTCATTTGGAATTGATTTCTGTTTCTGCCTGCCCCACCTTTCATTGTCCGTAAGTTTTATTGCACACCTTTGAAGAKGAAAGGGTGCTTAATGTTTAATATCTCATGAGCCACTAGACAGATTTAAAGTCCAACAACCACCATTTTTTTCACATTTCATATCACTGCAAAAATTGTCCATCTAACCAAGTCTTAGAATCTTATATCAAGACAATAAGGTTTTTTTCTTGTTTTGAGACTGATATGCTTAACAAGAGCAGAATGTGTTTGATTATTAATCTTATTAGCCTGGAAATGTTCCTTATTTTACTAAGTGCAGTTGTCTTACTGGTCTGGCAAATTATTGCACTTAATTTGAGATGATTCAAAAAAAATGTAGACATATAATGAGGGTCTGCTGGGAACATCTGGCAGAGTCTCCTGTCAGACGGAGCTTCAACTCACACCTCCAGGAGAACTTYGAACACGTTCTGGGGGAGGTGGGGGACATTGAGACAGAGTGGGCCATGTTCCGTACCTCCATTGTCGAGGCGGCTTACCTGAACTGTGGCCGTAAGGTTGTCGGTGCCTGTCGTGGTGGCAACCCTCGAACCCGCTGGTGGACATCGGCGGTAAGAGATGCTCTCAGGCTGAAGAAGAGTCCTATCAGGTCTTTATGGCCTGTGGGACTCTGAAAACAGCTGATAGGTATCGGCAGTCCAAGCAGATTGCGGCTCGGGTGGTCGCTGAGGCAAAAACTCGGGCCTGGGAGGAGTTCGGAGAGGCCATGGAGAAAGACTTCTGTACGGCTTCGAGGCGATTCTGGTCCACCATCTGGTGTCTCAGGGGTGGGAAAGCGGTTCGCCACCAACACTATTTATGGTGGGGTTGGTGCACTGCTGACCTCAACTCGGGACGTTGTGTGTCGGTGGGCAGAATACTTCGAAGACCTCCTCAATCCCACCGACACGTCTTCCCATGAGGAAGCAGAGCCTGAGGACCCTGGGTCGGACTCTCCAATCTCCCGTGCCGAGGTCACTGAGGTGGTTAAAAAGCTCCTCGATGGAAGGGTGCTGGGGGTGGAAGAGATTCACCCGGAGTTCCTTAAGGCTCTGGATGTTGTGAGGTTGTGTTGGTTGATGYRACTCTACAATATTGCGTGGACATTGGAGGCAGTTCCCCTGGACTAGCAGACTGGGGTGGTGGTCCCCCTATTTAAAAAGGGGGACCGCAGAATGTGTTCCAACTACAGGGGGATCCCACTTCTAAGCCTCCCTGGTAAGGTCTATTCAAGGGTCCTGGAGAGGAGGGTCCGTCGGATACATTATATATCTTGACTTTGTTGTGTATTCAATTGAATATAGGCTGAAAAGGCTTTTCAAGTACTTGTCTTATTTATGTTTTGCACAATGTCCCAACTTTATTGTACTGGTGAGGWTGATTTCAGTTGCAAAGGTTTAATTGATGTAGAAAATATTTATGATAATTCATCTGCAAGCAATGAAGAAGAAAGTAGTAATTCATCAGATCGTGATCTCCAGCTCTTACTGGAGCAGTTCACAGCCGAGTGAATGGGTCTTGTATTGTTCTACTAGAGAAGTGTTTTATCAAGGCACTCTTTGTTTTCCGATATTTCTATGCATAGAAATGGTATACTCATAGAGCATTTT
>NW_013953139.1:190364-192517 GCF_001266775.1 Austrofundulus limnaeus
TGTGTGTGTGTGTGTGTGTGTGTGTGTGTGTGTGTGTGTGTGTGTGTTTGTGTGTCTATACCACTACCAAAAGATCTCATGAACCAGTGCAAGAATAGAAACTCTTGCAGTTCTCCATAAATGTACATCTACAACTGGCAGCTTTTGGAGTCATCCTCAGTTCAAGATGACTGCCACAACTAATCGACGTTTGCAAACACATGAATGATTATACGTCAGTAGACTGCATGAACTGACTTCACCTACTGTGTACTTGGTGTGGTAGTAGCTGTGGGTCATCCTTATTAGATTCTGAGTTTTAATTCATGCATTTGTTCAACGAATGCTTGGCGATTACTTTTATCATGTGTCCGCTCTGCATGATTTGTGACTGTGTTATTCTTTCGTTGTTTCAAAGGTCACATCAGGGATCATCCAGTGCAGCACACCACCCACCTGTCAGGTGTGTGGGAGGATTAGACCCAGAATGCAGATGTATTCTCAAGGAGCTTAAAGAAATAAAACTTTTTTACATAAAAAAACAAAAAGCTGACAAGGCAGCAAAACAAAACTTAGTAAAATGTCAGATCATAGGATAGTACAAAGAGCCTGGGTAAAACAAACCTGATGAGACATGAAGCCAATAACACACTGCTGAGGTGGTGACGGCAGGAGACTTGGTTGATGAGGTACTGAAGACAGCTGAACAGATTACAGATTGGGAACAGGTGAGAGAGGCAGACTAACCGAGAACAGGGGAGAGATGACACAGGGAACACCGGAGGGAAAAAACTGATCAGCTGAAACCATTGACTGATTGAACAAAGAAACTAATACAACAAAGATAAACTTATAAGAACACAAGAAACAAAACTCAAAACACAAGAACCTCAGAACACAGAATGAGACCATAATGACCATGAAGAGAATAAATCCAAAGACTGACTCAAAGAACTTCAGGTAAGTGATCAGAACATACACTGACATCATCGTATCAAGTTCTCTTTAAAATACAGTCACAAATAGCTTCAGTCACATTTGATCCAATTTTCTTTTCAGTACTACTGTAAATGTGCTGCAAATCTGAATTATTAGATTGCAGGTTTGACGCATTTCTATAGTGTTGCAATGATTCGCTGATACAATAATGTCTGCCGTGGCAGAGTGGTTAGGGGAGTCGTCCTGGAACTGGAAGGTCACCGGTTTCATCCCTCATTCCAGTTGTCTCAGTTGTTGTGTCCTTGGGCAAGACACTTCACCCCTAATGCCGCTGATGTATCCTTTCAGTGTATGAATGTGATTGGCACTGACTAGTCTCCATAGATGATTGTACTTGTACATGTTAGCTTCGTAGGAGATCTAATAAAATGCTGTGTAAATAGGTAAATGAGGACACCGATTGTAGTGTGAAGCACTTTGAGTGTCCTGGTTGGATAGAAAGGTGCTAATTCAAGTACAGTCCATTTACTATTTATAATAAATGAAGACAATTATAACRAGATATAACTCAAAACCAAACGTCGGTGATGTCCCCCGTCGCCATTCAGTAATGACCAACTGTTAGCAGTTTTGTTGGAATCATCACAGGCCTTCATTATTTAAATAAGCTCACAAGGTGAATAGACAAATGGACTAATAATAAGGACAGGTCTCCAGTCCATCACAGGGCCACAGAGAGACAAATGAGACAACCATTCAATGCACAATTTAGAGTTACCAATTAAACTAACGGTCATGTTTTTGGTCTGTGGGAGGAAGTTGGAGTGCCCGGTGAGAACCCACACAAGCATGGAGAGAACACGCAAACTCTACCCAGAAAGGTCCCCACCGTCTGCAACTGAGTCCTCACCATCTGCAACTGAGTCCTCACCTTCTGCAGCTGAGTCCTCACCATCTGCAGCTCAGTCCTCACCGTCAGCAACTGAGTCCTCACCGTCTGCAACTGAGTCCTCACCATCTGCAACTGAGTCCTCACTGTCTGCAGCTGAGTCCTCGCCGTCTGCAGCTGAGTCCTCGCCGTCTGCAACTGAGTCCTCACCGTCTGCAACTGAGTCCTCACCATCTGCAACTGAGTCCTCACCGTCTGCAACTGAGTCCTCACCGTCTGCAACTGAGTCCTCACCGTCTGCAGCTGAGTCCTCACCGTCTGCAGCTGAGTCCTCACCGTCTGCAGC
>NW_013953139.1:193353-197825 GCF_001266775.1 Austrofundulus limnaeus
ATTTATTAATAAATCAGTCAAATAATCTGAGAATTCTGATAAAAACCAAGGGCCTGGAGGACAATAAATAACAGCTATTAGTAGTGTTTTTTCTGATTTCCATTTTGGAAGAGAAAGACTGAGGGACAAAGACTCAAATTAATTATAACTAAAATTTGATTTAGCATTAATTAATTGTTCTGACTTATAAACTGCAGCTACTCCTCCACCATGACCTGTTGTTTTGGGAACATGAAAATTTAAATAATTAGCAGGAGAGGATTCATTTATACTAACAAAAGTCCTCCTGTTGTAACCAGGTTTCAGTAAGACAGAATAAATCAATATGATGATCAGTTATCAGACCATTAACTGACTTAGAAGAAAGAGATCTCAYGTTTAAGAAACCACACCTACTAGTTTTATTGTTTTGTTCTGGTAAAGTAACTGTGTTTATTTTTATAAGATTTTTATGACTTTTTTCTATAGTTTTCATATTTATTTAATTTGGTCCATGGGGCTGACGCACTGTTAATGGGGGTTTGGGTGGGTAATACAGGAGAAGCAGCAGAAATGTGTGTAAGTCCACAACTCTGCTTCCTAGTCTGGACCCTGGATTGTCAATAATTTCTGTGGTCAACAAAATCAGCTGGATTCTTAGAGAAGGAGAGCGACTCCAGTCAGGGTGGGATGGATGCCATCTCTCCGCATCAGACCAGGTTTCCCCCAGAAAGAACTCCAGTTGTGTATGTAGCCGATGTTGTTTTCAGAACACCACACACTTTGTCCATAAACCCGATTTATGGACAATGTGTGTGTGTGAGACAACAGGCTGTGCTCCCACTTAGGCTAATGAGGCTTGATGCAGGTGTTTTCATCAGGCTTACTTCAGGACTCCATAGTCTCAGACTAAACAAAACAAAGTTAAACCATGTTTATGCAAGCGGCTTAAATCCCCAAGTTTAAAAGGTTCAGATTAGGCCTACTCCTGTGTTAATCTAATCCTTGTCTGCAAAACCAGCCCGATAAGTTTGAAGAAACATGACAAAAAGTAAACAAAAAATGTCTGCAGCTGCAGGACACATTTCATAAGAATGTGAACMCTCATGCCATCAGCAACTGGACTTTGTCTATTTTTTTTTCTTTTAAAAAATGTTAAACACGCTTCCACTGTCAATATGCAATGTGATACCTGAAGGCACATTTTTAAAACCAAAGAACTCTTTAGTAAAATCATTAGTAAAACAAATGACCGCCACAAAGTGAGGAAATGTGCTCAGTTTGTGCTCCAGCAGTCTAAGTCTATAGCAGCAAAACTAAGGAATAAGTCAGGAAACCTAAGTCTAACTATATGATTTATCAAAAAGGAAAGTCTTCAGTCTATTCTTAAAAGTAGACAGAGTGTCAGCCTCACGGACAGAAACTGGAAGTTGGTTCCACAAGAGAGGAGCTTGGTAACTGAAAGCTCTGCCTCCCATTCTACTTTTAGAAACTCCAGGAACCACAAGTAAACCTGCAGTCTGAGAGTGAAGTGCTCTGTTAGGAAAGTATGGAACAATAAGATGTTTAATATATGATGGAGCTTGGTTGTTAAGAGCTTTGTATGTTAGGAGTAATATTTTAAATTMTATTCTGAATTTGACAGGGAGCCAGTGGAGAGAAGCTAAAACTGTAAACAGCAGCATTTTGGATCCAGGACCTGACCAGAAACCACACCAAGCTTATATATGTGTATTTAAGAAAACAAAGTGTTTATTTAGTGCAAATAAGCACAATAAATTAGAATGGAGTCAGTGGTTGTGTTCAAGGTTACTCTGTACTGTTTCTTTTTTTTGTTGCATCTTTCCACCCCGTTGTTCTTCAACTCTGAACTTTTAAGTAATGTTAATGTTTCGTTAAAAACACAAAGTTAAACCAAATATTCTGTGATACCATCAAGTATTGTTTACTAATCCTAATATATTAATGTGCAAAAAAAATTCAAAGCCCAGTGAGTTCTTGCATGTTGTACTTTATTATAAAGAGTACAATAAAAATATAAACAATTATTGAACAAATGTTGTACAGTCTATTGGCATGTTATATGGAGATAAACAATGCAAAATAAACTGTAGAACAGAAGTAAGAATAGCAAACGGTCTTAGTGTGAATGTGAATGAAAAATAAACTTTATAAAACCCGAATGAGGTTACAAAATATACAATATACTGTATCAAAAATATAGAAACACACAATTAAGCTTTTACATAATGAGATTTACTTCTCATATTTATACAATCATTGAACAAAAGACATGAATGCAATACTAATTAAATCAAAACAATCATAAAAACTCATACTGGCTATAAGATGTGATAGTTTAACTATTTTTTACTTATATGTTGTGTAAACACACTTTATAACAAGTCATACAAATAGATATGTAGTGTACATTGTTTTTCTTATTGTGAAATAACATCGCCTACATTTTTACCCTTGTCCTGTCATCACCATGTTTTCAAATGTATTTCTACCTTTAGATACACAATTGATATGTTTAGATAGATTTAGACAGAACACTGAAGAAAATAGTGTGACAACAGAGCAAATCATTGTAATTTAATATTACAAAAAAACTATAGAGACTGTGATGAAGATGAGTTACTACTCCAAGAAACCTACAGTAAGTACAGACTACAAAAAAGGTGAATTACTGACTTTGTTTACAGAAGATCATGAGCATCATAGAAACTTTTATCATTTCTGTGTTGATAATCAGACATGTGAAACATAAAAAATTTTAACATATTGGTTCATAAAACCTACTAGAGCCAAACACAATGGCTTACATTTTCTGCAACACCTTCCTCCAGGAGGAAGTTTGTGTCTAAAACTTTATAGGGAGATTTATTCTCAGGCAGATCCGACAGGTTTTTCTGGTTCCTGATGCTCTGCTCTGAGCAGCTTCATGGTCTACCCACTAAAGGATTGACGCCTCACATGCCAGGGCCACCCTCCTCAACCTTCCAACCGCTGGAATTCTTCCCAAACTTGTAGACGAGTCTTCGACCATCAACTCGCTCCAGAATCTCTCTCTTGTAGTAGTACCTGCAAGAGCAGAAGGTTTACCATCAGGTCCCAGAAGTAATTTTAGAGAGAGATTTCAAATCTGGGTGGCAGCCACTAATATCCAAAGTATAATAGCAGTAAGTGTTTTTGTAGGTTGTTGTCTGCTTGCTGCAGTGACCTCACCTCATGGCACGGCTGAGCTTCTCGTAGGTCATGCTGCTGTTCTTCTTCTTCTGGCCCCACATCTGAGCCACGGCCTCCGACTTCAGGAACTTGAATACACCTTCCCTGCGATCCTCCCATTTCATCAGGCCCTGATTCTTCTCTGGGTGGACCAGAATGTCCCTGATGAACTCCCACAGATGAGTGCCTCGAGGCGCTGCAGGACCAGGAGAAATCAGATAAATGTGTCCAGGTGCACGGCAGCATTAGCACGAGTATGAAAAGCAAACAGATATGATTTGTTGCCTGAGGGAAACATGCTAATTTCATGCAAAGTTTGATCTATAAAAACATTTTATCTGTGTACAGGCATGGCTGTGGAACAATGCTTGTTTGATAAGTACCATGTTTGCTTTTCTTTGGGTTGTCATACAAGCTGCTGCTGTGCTCTCGGCTGATTTTAGGAGGTCGTCCTCGCGGTCGCTTCACACAACCCTCTCCTCCCTCTGTTTTGATGTGGACCTCTGTCATCACAATGAGTTCGTGGTTAAAACTAAGTCACACTGTATCTCAAAACCTTGCAAACAGTGAGTTTCTCTGCTTCCTCACTTGATATTGGGGGATATGAAAACTCTGGGTCTGATTCACTGCTGCCAGACTCTGGTGAGCTCATGAAGCTAAACGTCCCACCTGAACACAAGAGACACATTCCAGAAACATCAACATCATTCCTGTGCAATAGAAGCCATCAACATCTTATTGTTCTGTTAATGTTTGGACCGATTGTGCAATACATACTGTTGTCAGAGGAGCTGCATTCACTGTCAGACTGATTGTCCGACAGGTACTCAACTTCATCAAAAGATGTCATGTGCTCTAGGGTAAAATTAGCTGGCTCATAGCCGTCCTGATATTCAAAGTCGGTCTTGTTGATATCTTCATCTGTTGCAAACATTGAGTAGATGCATTAGTTGATTGTTATTCACACACTRCACCAATATGTTAGATCTTTATATATTAAATGTACCTTGGCCAAATGTGACGGTGCTGAGGTAAGGAAACTTCTGGTTGTTCAGGTTGTCCAAGAAGTTGTCCAGGAGCTGACAGGTCTCACTCAGTTCTGGTGCTGATAGGCTCTGCAGCTCTGGAAAAACACAACAAACATGAATATAATTATATATATATATGTATATAGATGGATGGATGGATGGATGGATGGATGGATGATGGATGGATAGATGATAGATAGATAGATAGATAGATAGATAGATAGATAGATAGAT
>NW_013953139.1:197910-203876 GCF_001266775.1 Austrofundulus limnaeus
TAGATAGATAGATAGATAGATAGATAGATAGATAGATAGATAGATAGATAGATAGATAGATAGATAGATAGATAGATAGATAGATAGATTTACTGTTTGACTGATGGATTACCATATTTGGTCTTCTGTTCCTGTAAGTTCTGGTGGAGGTGCGGGCCAAGCTGTGGGCCAAAGATTGCAATCATTTCTTCCTGGTTCTTGTGGCAAAGGGCGGGGCCATCCATGGCACAGTAAGCCAGACTCAGGGTGCTTGCATCAAACTTGGTGTTCTCCACATGGTCACTGAGCCACTCCAGAACATGTTCTGCTGTCCAGCAGTGAGGACTTGTCTGCCGGTGCCACTGAGCTGAGGAGGGAAAGCCAGACGTTAMTTCATATTCCACCTGTCGCACACTGACAGCACAGTTTGGTCTTTATTCTGTCAGCTCTGATTCCACCAGTTGGTCTTGATGTTCAGCAGCTCTGAAGGACCAGCCTCTAAGGTTGGATCATTTAGATGTATCTCTTTCCAACTAAACAGTGTTTAAAACACAACCACTGTAAAGTATTTGCAACCTTTTTATATCTTTAGTTGTCTGTAACTTAGAGTGATAAAARTCTAAACAGGATCAGGTCTGGAGGTCAGACAAGGTCTGACAGATACTGGAAGTATGACTAAACCAAGAGGTCACAGATTCTCTGCCGTAGCGGTTGAGCTGAGTTAAACATTGGCTGTGTGGTTAATCATTAAACTYTTCGCGTCTAAATTAGGTCAAAGTAGAGCCAGCTCATAGCTCCTTTATTGTGCGTTTGAAAACAGGAGCTTGTGTTTACTGAGGGATTATTTACTTCATGGAATGTGATGGTAAACAGAAACCTCAGCATCAGGAGACCAAATGTTTTACATTTATTTGGTGCCAGTTAAATATTAGAAACCAGTTGTTCAGCATGAGTAATAAAGATAAACAGTCACGTCATTCAGTGACCCTCTCACCGTTTCTGTTGTAGCTGAACGCTGGGGTCCTGTTGTCCAGGGAACTGATGCTGGGCAACCCCCCGGGCTGCTGAGGCAGGACATCAGGCAAGCCCGTCTGGTACATGGTCAGGTTGGCGTTAGTCAGGATACTGCTGAGACACGGTGAAGACATCTGTTCACTGAGAAACAGAAGACATTTATGAGTTTAATATCATTGTTACTCTTTTAAAATATGTAAGACCTCTATTTATAGTTACTAAGATTTTAGTTTAATAGTTACCAGAAGTATTTTACCTATTTTCAGCACAAGCCACAGAATGATGCAGAACCTGAAGCTCCAAGATGATCCACAGGTTTAACTTAAGTCTGTCCTCTGTGCTGCCTTGTCTTCACTCAGTCTCTGTCTCGTAGGCAAATGTGCACCTGCCTGTGCASAGGAACACTTTTATCCTGGAGCAGTGGGGGATGGACTCAGGTGAATTCAGGGGATTTCCACCTGGGAGTGGCCACATCGTCATCCCTCCTACACTTTCCTGAGAACTCGATCAACAACACAAACCTGTCCTGCTTTTGGTGCTAAACTTTATCCTCTGGTTTTTGTRGCCATCGCCACTTGAGATTAAGTAGATGTCTTTTACAGTTTTTTCTTCCAAAGTGTCCTGATGTGATTTTTTTTTGGTGAATTGTTGCTATATGAACAAAGTAAAAATTAAAGTTTTATTCTTGCTACATTGATTTTATATTTTGTAGAACTTTCTTTGCCTGAACTGGCTTCTTTTAAATCAAACACAACAGGGTATTGTTATAACAAGTTGAAATCAGCACGGACACAGAGTGGAAAACACGTATTTCTAAATTGTGTTTTACCACYTGGCATTAAAAGGAAATGATGGACAAATGTCTGTGTTTTACCAAAATATCTAATGAGCCACTAAACAAAGTCCAGTGAAGTAATGATTAGACACATCTGCAACAGGTCAGCTGTTGTGGTTAACCTGATTTAAGATGGCTGCCACTGACTGACCTTAAAAATACAGCAAAATGTCTAGAACTGTAAGTAAAATTTAAAGTGAAAGAAGCTGAAGCAGATTCCCAACTCATAGTTTCAGAGCTAACAGAATGAGAAACATCTTTGTTAAAAATTTGACCATTATCTGTTTACACTTAGCAAAATCAGACTGAACGCCTGGACAAGTTTTAATGAAAATGTAAGAAAATAAATACTGAATAGATTTCTACAGCTGACTACCTTTTAGAGCCAGCCCAGTTAAAGATGGCTGCCATGACTGAGTTACTTTAAACACGCGTGGCTATAACTTGGTACATATACAGATACTGTCCTGGTACACAACGCGTATTTCAAGCAACGCTACATAAGATTTTGCTTAAAACTTTCACTTAAATGTTGGATTTCACTATGTTTGTCTGTTAGCAGAATATCTTGTGAACCACAGAACTTGTTTTAAACTAGATACCGCATAGCGGTAACATAATGACCCCCGCACGCACAAATGCACCAGAACTCAGAAGTCTTTATTCCTAATAAATGTCATGCTACTAGGTGCATCCCAAAATTGTAGTGGCTTGGGTGGGGGGTCTTTTTTATGGGGGGGATTGTTTGACCTGATGGATAGAGCTTCATCAGAGCTAAACAACAAAAGAAATCTGAAGCTTCTATGTTTAACAGTTTCTGAGTTATAAGCATTTTTGCATGTTCAGACACCCCCACTTTGAAAGGAGCCCCCTCCTCAAATATGGGGTGTATCGTAAAACCGTTGGCTGGCGCAGTGTAGGTCAGACTCATCTACAGTCCTGCCAAATTTCATGTTGATCAGTGCAGCCGTTTTTGTACTACGGTTGACCAGAAATCACTGAAAAAAAAAAAAACCAGTACGCGTGTGGGGGTCATAATAATGTTTGGATGTCCATCTAAAACAGAAGAACCTTTAAAGACCGTGTAAAGTAAATTTTAATATTTTCTTCATTAAACATTATAAATGTCACAATTGCGTTGTTGTAAATGAGTAAAAAGTCTCACAATTGTAGATACTTTAATTTTGGAGCTATAGATCAATTTGTGTTTAAAGATATGTTTGTTTCAGGATTTTCTGGGCGTGCTTTGAAAGGCGGCTGCGTTTCGTCACGCGGCCGCCTTAAACGTAACCCCAGCTTAACCCCGCCCCCTAATGCACCAGCAGTAAAAAAAGTTCTTTGCCTATGCCTTTGCTGTTCACTTGCTAATCGTAGATAGCTTCAGATAGCAATAGCATACATATTTTGTTGTTGTTAGCTAGATAAACAATTGCCATTTTACTCCAGATAGTTTTACTAACTTCCTGGAGACACAGTTGGGATTCATGGACAGTCGTTTGGTGCTGGTTCATGAGGCTCTACTGACTGAATCCCTCCCGGACTCTCCTCCCGACATCACCACCTGTCCTGTACCTGACAGTGGGACAATGCCTCACCCAGTAAACGTAGTAAGTTGCTGTTTATGCTGTTTGTGTAAATATTCTAAGTGTTGGCTATTTAGTGCATGATTCGGGTTTCGGGGGACCCTCCAACTCGCGTGCGCGTTAGACTCCTTGGTCCGTGTTTTAAGATGGGTCGGGTGGGTAGCGGGGGACCACAGGGAGAGAGGGCGTAGCGAGGCACTGAGTCCACGGCCCCGGGAAGCGGCGAGGTCAGAGCGGAGAGGGCTGAGACCGCGAGCCACCTTCACCCCCGAGCCCTTCCTTGCCGACCCAGAGCCGGTCGCGGCGCACCGCCCGGAGGAAATGCGCCCGGCCAATGAGTAGGGCTGGAGAGCTCCAAGGCTGCTAGCCTTCGCGAACATCTCTTCCTCAGTACAGAACACGGACACAGTGACGCTCAGCGCGTGGGCGTGGTTTCAGTGCCTCCAGCTGACACGCCCCCAGCGTTTCAGAACAGAGCCAATGATGTTTTTCATTATTTTTGAGACTTAATTTTATAAAGTAAACAATACTTTTAATCAGTCAAATTTAGATGGGTGATTAATAACACATATTTCTGTCGTGTGACAAACTCAAAACACAAATTAAATTTTACTTTACACAGTCTTTAAACTCAACTCAGTTCTGCTGAATAGATCTAACTCAGCAAATTCCACACGTTGAGCTGAGAGTGGTTCACATCACAGACTGTATGTTGACCAGTGACACTGTGCATCATGCATGATTCTCTTTGTTATAGACACTAATAATTTCTGTCTCTTCAGCCAAACCTGACATGTTTCAGCATTTCATCTTCATCAGAGGTGGTGTCAGTATAAATAAAGATGACGATGGTTGTAGTTTAAAAGTTTGTCATTAGAGGTGCATTCCTTCAATGAATGCTCTGACTTTTATCTAAAACCTAAATTTTTGTACATCTGTGTATCCTGTATTTTTATCTATCGACAGTAAGAAAAATAAAATTAGAAAACTACTGCACCATGAAATACTTGCATATTTCTGTGTACTGGTTTTATAAAGGCCAGAGTTTTTTTTAACTGAGCTGGACTTCGTACCTTTACGTTATGTATATTTGTGGGAATATGTATGCACAAATGTTAACAGGGAAGTAGGCTGTAATAAAGGCCTGCAGATCCTCACCATGTTTAAAAATAGACATAGTGTGACTATGACTGACAGATGATTAGGTAGACAGTTTATCAGTTTTAACAGAAAGGTGTGGTTAACAGAGAGCAAAACACTTTGTTAAGCCTCTGTTTTCACTAATAAACTCACATATGTCCTGTTAACAATGGACTATATTTTGTACATTAAATATATTGGTTTGATATAGTTGTTTGTTTTGTTTGTTCGGAGAAAAATATAAACACACATGCAACGAGGGCAAGAGAAAGAATGCAGTGTTTGCATAGTTTGCATACATCTTTATGCGCCAACAAAACCAGAAAGCTTGACATTTAGTTCAGTGGGTTAAGCTGCTGCTCTTCAACCTGTAGAGTTGACTCTGTATACAGTTTTTAATTAAATATATAATTCTGATTTCAGCTGCTGTGACAACTTTAAAACAAATGACCAAACTAAACCGTTCCAGTCTCTTGTTTCTGTTTGCACGGTCTGGATAATACAACAGTCACATTACCTTGTGGCTCATTTTAGGTTATTTTGCAAAGCTTGGATCACAACAGTGAAGTCCAGTTGAGCTGGCCGTGGCAATGCACAGCAGTTTTGTGTGTGTGTGTGGGTGTGTGTGTGTGCGCGCGCGCGCAAATGCCCGGTCTCCATTGGGGAAATATTGTTGGTGGGTCAAGGTTAGAGTTAGGTTATAGAAATGATAGGTAAATAAATGGAAGTCATTGCAAAATGCCCTTGACGTTAGAACAACAAACTAGGAATGCACTGACTCCAGTTTTCTTGCCGATCTTTAAAAAGTCTGACCTGCTGATTCTGWTTTTGTCCGATACAGATTTGTGAAATAGCTGACACTGTCAGATGTTGWAAAGCCACAAWAMAACTTCAATGTTCAAATGTTATTTTACTGAAATACTTTGAACAATACCCTTGAAATAATACAAACTTGTTTTAACTGGACATTAGGCAGTGCTCAGAGCAGAGCTAAAGAGGATAGTGGCTGATTTTCAGACCTTTGTGGAGGTAGAAAAGACGATCTTCTCCACTGATCTTATCTAAGGATCGGCCGATCTCCCAAAAGTAAGGAAATTGGTGGTGCACCCCTACAACAAACGTGTGTATGTGTTTGTGTGTACTTGTTACTACTACAGAGTGAGGAAAACTTGAAAAATAGTTACTATCAAAGTGAGGACCTCTTCAGTGTCCTCACTTTGTTTGCAGCTCTGCTGTGCTTTATTACTTAGGTTTAGAGGTATGGAGTGAATTATGTTCTGGTTCAGGTTAGAGTTAGCTATAGACCAGTAATGGTTAATTTTAGGGAACATGTTTGGGTTACATATAAATACAGTTACAAAAATGAATGGAAGTCAATACAATGTCCTCAGTTTGATGAAAATAAAAGGATGGAT
>NW_013953139.1:206837-208040 GCF_001266775.1 Austrofundulus limnaeus
CCTGTATATAGTTTTAAACCAAGATCATCCCACATTGAAAAATAACAGAGTTGTAGCCATTTTGGTTAAACCATGAAAATAATGGATAATCTCATGTCTGCTTTGTGAATGAAGACCAGTATCTGTAAAACTAATAGATTCAGAGCTTTTTGATTATTTTTGGAACAACCACCAATGATTATTTCCATCCATCATCTTTTACCCCCTTTTCCTTTGCACAAGTGCCCATGTCCAACAGTCACTGAGTGGCGGAGGACACCCTGGAAGGGTCATGTGTGTACCGAGAAAATGGTCAAAAATCGTCCCCACCAGGTAACAAACCATGTACACATACACAAAAACATGACAAAGATCAGCAATCATTCTAGAGACAATTTAGTGTCACCAGTCACCAGCATTTTTAGCTTTTGGTAGGAAACCTGGTACCTAGTAACAATCTACCCAGACAGGTCCACAGTCGGGTTTTGATTCGGCAGCCTTACCGCTGACAGGTGACAGCTCTACTAACTGGCCCACCGTGCAGCTGTGATTTACTGAAATTTTKATTAAAAATCATCCAGTAATTTATGAGATATTTTGCTAACAGAGAAACAAAGATGACTCCAAACAGTTAATGGATGGAGTTAAAATAAATAAAAGGTATTCAAGCTACGTTTTTAGCATCCAAAACGTGTCCAACACTTCAAGTCAGCTGCTTGTGCTCCTTCAGGTCAGATGCGTTCGGAATGGCGGATGAAATAAAGAAAGTGGCGGTACTTTATTTATTTTGAGCAAGTGAACGTCGTGCTCACAAGATAATTAATCCACCAGATAATTCAGAAGCGGTCTGTTCGGAGAGTTTTACTCCAGGAGCTGCGAGGCTTTCAAGCTACGTTCAGACCGAGCTCTGCTGCCTCTGAACCAATGCAGTGTTGCCAACTCCTGAGCAAGAAAAGTCCCTATTGGCTGTCCTAAAAGTCGCTAGATGACATCATCACTTTATTTGCATAATTGGATGTTTGCCAATAATTGTGATCTGAGCTATAGGAGAGATGATGAAGAGAAAAAAGTAAATAAAAACACTAAATTTGTTTAGAGCTGCATCCATCCATCCATCCATTTTCTGTACACRCTTCTTCCTTTTCAGGGTCGCGCGGGTCACTGGTGCCCATATCCAGCAGTCACAGTGCGAGGGGCGGGGTACACCCTGGACAGGTCGTAAGT
>NW_013953139.1:209040-210676 GCF_001266775.1 Austrofundulus limnaeus
GCTGGGGGTAGGGTTGGGGGTGCTGCACTAGGCTTCAGTGAGTCGGACGGCTTTAGGAAGGGCGAGGGGCTAACCTCCGCGCTCGCTACTTGCACAGGAACAGAGGAGGAAAGGAAAAAAGTGCTTGGAAAATGCTCTCCCCAAAGCTCCTAAAAGTCTCTAAAAACACCAGGACTATATTTGTCAGACAAAAAGTCGCTAAAGTGGTCTAAAATTTCGCTAGATCTAGTGACAAAGTCACCAAGTTGGCAACACTGAACCAGCGGCTGCTGACGTCATTACGCTTTTGCGTGATGCCGCATTCAGGACAAGCAAGGAAATCTCACCACTCTTACGCCAAACCGGTCGCAACGATGCGTTTAGCTACCGAAACATGGTGCCGTTTGATGTTACGTGAATAGATACTCGGTAGTTCCGACAGAATTCGGTCTGTGCATCGAAAACTATCGAATTCGGTACCCATCCCTAATATAAATAAACTGAATTGAAAACTGAATTGAATTTACTTGATTTTCTTAGTTGCTTCAACTCATATTTTATATAAGTGTACTTTACAAAGAAAGCACTAGTTCATACAACTTAAAATATCCAGTTCAGTGTACTTTTTATTGTTGTTGTTGTTTTACACTCATAGTACATGCAGGTAGCATACTCATAAATGTTTGATTTTTAAAATACAATTTAAAAACAAATGAAGAAAAGTACAAGACTATTTTGCAAAATAGTGAGCTACTTCAAGAGTGTTTTATTATAGTTTTATAAATGGCTGTTAATGCTTTATACAGTGTTTACACAGACAGGTTTACACAGTTAGGTGAAACCTGGAAACCTCAAACACAACGCAGAGTTTCTGGGAGTCCTCTACAGGTATAAGGCAAACAGAGAGCTTGATTGGTTACTTATTATGTAACTGTGAAGATTCCACGGCAGGCTGCAACGTTACCGAAGGGRCAAACAGTGGGAGTGTTACAGTGGTTGAAGAACATTTTTAAATGCTCTGAMGCACATTAAAACTGTCTGAGTTTAAGTAGACATGAATGATTTTACTGGTGTTACATCGAGAKGGCAAGTATCTACKTGYCTGAGAAAAGCAGAACGAACCTCCCTCTGCGTCGTGGGTTAGTTTGGTTACACAACAGCCAGAGGCGCATCCAGGAAGTTTACAGAGATGTGGCCAGATTGATAATCTTGGGGTGGCACACTAAATGCAGAAGYCCTTATATGTCAACCACAGGCACACAGTAGTTGTAATGTTAGAAGTTTTTTAAATTAGCAACATCTAATAGGTTAGTGCTACATTTTCCAATCAGCAAGAAAACTGGMAGGGATGTTTTTTTAGACTATCTTAAACACTACATTTAGTTTTTAAATGAATGGAATCAATTTGTAGCATTTTATTTATATTTTAAATTTAAAGCTATGCACTATGTATAATTACAGTTTTTCTAAATTAGAATCTGAGGGGCTTTAAAAAATCCTTTGTATGTACATAATGTGTAGCCAGTCATTACTAAATATTTTCAGAATTTTTTGACAATCTATTGATTTCAGGTGATTTTTTGATATCATGGACAAAGAGATACACACACACACACACACACACACACACACACACACACACACACACACACACACA
>NW_013953139.1:211676-217635 GCF_001266775.1 Austrofundulus limnaeus
GGATAACTTTACCTCATATTTTATAATTTAATTGACCATCATATTTATTTTTCCAACTTAGTTCCAACAAATGATATATTTTAGCACATATTCAATTTTACTGTGTGTGTATATATATATCCTGTTTTCACTTTACCTTAAGCATTTCTGCCTCATTATGTAAATAAGGACTTGTGGAAAAAAGTTATTAAAAATAATTAAATTAAATTACATAAAGAGGCATAAATTCATCTAGAAGTAAAAAAAAAGTATATTTTTATAAACAGTAAAATGCAAATTACTAATTAAAATATATAATTTGATGGAACTAAGCTGGAAAAATAAATATGATGGTCAATTAATTTATAAAACATGAGATAAAGTTCTTCTATTTTAGTTTGATTTGTGGTTTAAGTGTATTTATTTATTTATTGGTCCATTTTATATCTCTGCTTTTATTTCTTTTTAGGCTATGTCAAGCTTTGGTCTTCCATTAATGCATATTTAACTTTTGGCTGTTGTTCATTTTGGTGACATTAGTTAAATTTATTATGCTAGTTTTTATTTTATATTGCCCATTACCAGTTGCTTCTTCTGTCTCCTTGAAAAAAATCTGTGAGCTTTGCACATTTGGCAGCTTCTTCCAGTAACGCCTTTCTTTTCTTCAACCTGACTTTTTCAGCCCMACCTGGTCTCTTCCTATCCATTTTTACTGCTAATCAGCAGTTGGACCGCTTCCTCCACCTAATGTTTTGGCAGAGAAACGTGCTCCGCTCCTCAGCTGGACACAACCAACTGTGAACTTTTCAGGGGGTGGGGCTCGTCAAATGGTAGCTCCCAAACTGCCGGCCCAGTGAAGCGCAGCCTCTTAAAGGGACAGATCGATTTTGAGCAAGCAGCACTACTAAGATTCATTCATATTCTACCGTCATTATTTTTTCTGGCGCAGACCGGCCCATTAATGATGCGGCCCAGCGCAATTAGTCCCGATTCTCCCGATCATCCACTCCGCCCTTGTTGGTACCCCATACTTCTGGAGTACTCCCCACAGGAATCCCCAAGGGACATGGTCGATCGCATTCTCCAAGTCCACAAAACACATGTAGACTGGTTGGGCGAACTCCCATGCACCCTCCAAGACSCTGCTGAGAGTGTAGAGCAGATCCAATATTCCACGACCAGGACTCAGACCACACTGCTCTTYCTTAATCTGAGATTTGACTATCCAACAGACCCTCCTCTCCAGGATCCCTGAATAGACCTTACCAGGGAGGCTTAGAAATGTGAWACCCTATAGTTGGAACACACTCTGCAATCCCTCTTTTTAAATAGGGGGACCAATGCCCCGGTCTGCCAATCCGGGGAAACTGTCCCCAGTGTCCATGCAATACTGTAGAGTTGTGTCAACCAATGCAAACCCACAACATCCAGAGCCCTAAGGAACTCTGGGCCAATCTCATCCATCCCCGGTGCCTTGCCACCAAGGAGCTTTTTTAACCACCTTGGTGACCTCAGCACCAGAGATTGGAGAGTCCAACCCAGGGTCCCCAGACTCTGCTTCCTCATGGGATGACATGTCGATGGGGTTAAGGAGGTCTTCACAAAGTATTCTGCCCACTGACCCACAATGTCACTAGTTGAGGTCAGCAACACACCATCCCCACCATAAGTAGTGTTGGTGGCGTACCGCTTTCACGCCCTGAGATGCCGGATGGTTGACCAGAATTGCCTCGAACTCGAAACTCACCGAGTTTTAGCTTCAGCGACCACCCGAACCACAATCCTCTTGGACTGCCGATACCTACCAGTTGCTTCCAGAGTACCATAGGCCAAAAAGACCCTATAGGACTCCTTCTTCAGCCTGACAGCATACCTCACCACTGGTGTCCACCAGCGGGTTTGAGGGTTGCTTCCATGACAGGCACCGATGACCTTGCGGTCACAGCTCAGGTAAGATGCATCAAAAATGGAGRTACAGAACATGGAYCACTTGGACTCAATGTCCCCAGCCTTCCCTGGAACACRTTAAAAATTCTCCYGGAGGTGTSAGTTGAAGCACYGTCYGACAAGAAACTCTGCCAGTCATTCCCAGCAGACCCTCAATATACGTTTGAGTCTGCCAGGTCTGACCAGTATCTTCCCCCATCATTGCAGCCAACTCACCACCAGGTAGTGGTCAGTTGAAAGCTCCACCACTTTCTTCACCTGAGTGTCCAAGACATGCGGCTGCAGATCAGATGAGATGACAACAAAGTTGACAATTGAACAGTGGCCTAGTGTGTACTGGTGCCAAGAGCATGTATGGACAACATTATGCTTGAACATGGTGTTTGTTATGGACAATCCATGAGGAGCACAGAAGTCCAATAACAAAACACCACTTGGGTTCAGATCGAGAGGGCATTTTCTCCCAACCATGCCCCTCCAGGTCTCACTGTAATTGCCCACATGAACATTGAAGTCCCCCAGAAAAATGAGAGTCTCCATCAGGAGCACTCTCCAGCACCCCTTCCAAAGACTCCAAAAAGGTGGGTAATCTGAACTGCTGTTAGGTGCATAGGCACAAACAACAGTCAGAACCCATCCCTCCACACGTAGGCGGAGGGACGCTACCCTCTCATTTACCGAGGTAAACCCCAACATACAGGCACCAAGATGGGGGTGAATAAGTATGCTCACTCCTGCTTGGCGACTCTCAGAATGGGCAACTCCAGAGTGGAAGAGTGTCCACCACTTCTCGAGGAGACTGGTTCCAGAGCCACAGTGGTGCATCAAGGTGAGTCCAACTATATCTAGTCAGAACCTCTCAACCTCACACCAGCTCAGGATCCTTCCCCACCAGGATTGGACTGCCAGTTTCCTTGCCTTCAACCACTGCCCATCACACAATGCACCCGACCCTTATGGCCCCTCCCACAGGTGATGAACCCATGGGAAGGGGGACCCACATTTCCTCTTTGGGCTGTGCCTGGCTGGGCTCCATGGGTGAAAGCCTGGCCACCAGGCGCTTTCCAATGCCCCTTCCCCTTCCAGGTCTGGCAGAGACATTTGGTTGACCTTAAATTGCTGAGATGCATTTATAGGCACACTCATGGAAAAAGAGCTCAATGGAAGCTGTAGCAAACTGGCCCTCCTACAGACCTTATAAAAACTTCTCATTGTGCTTCTATTCTGTTGTACAAAAGATCAATTGGATGCTGGAAACAACATACCACCAGTGTTGACATGCATAAATGGGCTTGGACCCCAGTCATAAATGCTTCGCAGTTCTAGATTTTACTTTTTTTGTTCATGATTCAATAACATTGATTCTTGCTATATTCTCCATCTCCATTGTGTTCTGCTTATCCGTAGTAGGGTCACAGAGGCAACAGGTCCAGGAGAGAAACCCTGCGACACTTTCCAACTCATCCTGGGGGACCCCGAGGCATTCCCAGGCAAGAGAGGATACATAATCCCACCAGCGAGTCCTGGGTCTTCCCTGAGACCTCCTAGCAATGGGACGTGCCTGGAACACCTCTAAAGGGAGGCGTCCAGGAGGCATCCTAATCAGATGCCTGAACCACCTCAACTGACTCCTTTCGATGTGGAGGAACAGCAGCTYGACTCCAAACTCCCCCTGGATGACGGAGCTCCTCACTGTGTCTCTAAGGCTGAGCCCTGCCACCCTACGAAGGTAGTTCTTTTCAGGAAGGGCGAGAAGTGTGATCCCACGATAGTTAGAACACACTCTCCGGTCCCCCTTTTTAAAAATGGAAACCGCCACCCGTATCTGCCACTCAACAGGAGTTGTCCAAKTCCTCCATGCGATGTTGAAGAGACATGTCAATCATGACATCCCCACAACATCCAGAGCCTTCAGCATCTCAGGGCGAATCACATCCACCCCTGGCACCCTGCCACCAAGGAGCTTTTTGACTACCTYGATGACCTCTGCCATGGTAATGGACTCATCTTCCCCCGAGTCTTCAAACTCTGCCCCTTGGTGGACATGAGGGATGGATTCAGGAGATCCTCAAAGTGTTCCTTTCACCTCCSCATGATATTCTCAGTCCTGGTCAGCAGTTCCCCACCCAACCTATGTATAGCATGGGACAGGGA
Source organism: Austrofundulus limnaeus (assembly GCF_001266775.1). Lineage (NCBI taxonomy): Eukaryota > Metazoa > Chordata > Actinopteri > Cyprinodontiformes > Rivulidae > Austrofundulus > Austrofundulus limnaeus. The sequence continues at coordinate 215,757 of NW_013953139.1, forward strand.
ACKCTTTCCTTTTCGGAGTCGTCGAACAGTTTGCCAGATCCTCCCCAAGGCCAGTTGAAAGACCTTCTCCATGGTCTCCCCAAATTCCTCCCATGCCCKAATTTTTGCATCTGCAACCACTGAAGCGGCAACCTTCTTCTCAGTTGACAACTCTGCCCATCTCTTCACCCGAGTGTCCAAGACATAAGGCCGCAGGTCCGATGACACAATTACAAAATCGATCATCAACCTTTGGCCTAAGGTGGCCAGGTACCATGTACACWTATGGACCACCCTATGCTCAAACATGGTGTTCGTTATGGACAACCCATGCTTGGCACAGAAGTCCAATGACAGAACACAATTCGGGTTCAGATCGGGTAGGCCATTCCTCCCAGTCACCCCCTTCCAGATAACTCTATCATTGCCCACATAGGCATTGAAGTCACCCAGCAGAAAGAGGGAGTCTTCAGATGACACCCATTCCAGGACACCATCCAAGGACTCCAAAACTGCCAGGTAATCTGAACTGATGGTGCATAAGCATGTAGGCGTCACCTCGAGTGAAGAAACAAGATTTACTGCCTCRAAGCAGGGCTCCGACAGGCCTGACGAGAGGACAGGAACTCTGTCACAAACTGAACTCTATTTAGGCCATGACAGGTCATTCTAACCGTGGAAGAGAACCCCTCAGTTCTCTTAATCAGATAATGGACAGAACAATCTCTGTTTGTGATTCATTTGTCATTTAATTAAACCGGATACGGCTTGAATTTTTCTGGCTTGGACTGAAGCAGATGCAAAGTTACCTGAAAATAACTCCTGTTCACCAATGACCAGTAAGCGAGCCGACAACAGTTCTCTGACTGATCGGAAGCGAGCTAGTTTTTCCTACTTCGAGAGTGTCTTAAGAAGCCATCATCAGGTAAAAGCTGACGTGTTCGGAGTGATGTGTATTGTGGACCTTAGTCGAGAAAAGACGTGCAGTTCCGGTTGACTCACTTTGGTAAAAGTAAAAGTAGTAGAACACTAACATTACTTTTCTCATCTTTCTTATTTCTTTGATTTGCCAAAACTTAAGCTAAAAGTGCCAGTAAAATTGTTTGGTTGTTAACATCAGAACTAACATTTTACTGTTCTACTGTGTATAAGCAATCTGAGTTGATGTGAATTGAAATTCGGACGCGAGTTTTATCTCATTTAAATCTGACGTTGTCATAGGAATAACCACAATCAAGTGTAACTTATGATCTGTTCAATTTGTGTAAATAAATGATTGCATAGTCTTTATGAATCAACTTGAACTCGTCTGAGCGTTAACTTATTGTGTCACTTTTTACTTCGCACAGTCAAGATATTAACAAGTAATGAGAAATACCTTGGTAAAAGTTTTCCTCATAACCTTGAGCATGAGAGATGTGGGAAAAGCTTAATTCACCTTAAGCTCACCTCCTACAAGCACAAACAACAGTCAGAACCTTCCCTCAGGCAGCACAAAGCCACATAGAGGCAACCCTCTCATCCACCAGAGTGAACTCCAACATCGAGGCACACAGCCAGGGGCTTGTGAATATCCCCATACCTGCCCTTCGCCTCTCTCCAACTCCAGAGTAGTAGAGAGTCCAGCCCTTCTCCAGGAGACGGGTTCCAGAGTCCAAGTTGTGAGTTGAAGTGAGCCCAGCTATATCTAGCTGGTAACGCTTAACCTCAACCACAAGCTCCGGCTCCTTACACACGAGTGAGGTTATGTTCCATGGCCCTAGAGCCAGTCTTTGTTGCCACGAATCAGCACGGCCAGCCTCCTTCGCCTGCTGCCCRGCATGCATCACACCTGACCTTGATAGTCCTCCCCGCAGGTGGTGGGTCCATGTGGAGGTGGCCTCCTGTAGTCCTTTTGGGC
>NW_013953140.1:0-1791 GCF_001266775.1 Austrofundulus limnaeus
AATTAAGTGTTAACGAGCAGTTGGACAGGTGTACCTAATAAAGTGGCCGGTGAGTGTATATAATATGTATATATATATATATGCATAAATGTATGTATATGTGAGGCCTCTCAACTGCATCAGGAGTGACAGTGACACAGAGGCAGAAGCGCAGAGACAGAGACAGGAGCAAGGGGACAGTCTGATGTTGTTCTCTGTGTTCATGTTGCAATAAAACTCAGCTGATCATTCCATGAAGTACCTTCATTCTTGGACCACGTATTTCTGTCTTTGTTGAATAAATATTTCCATAACAGTTGGCGTTGTCGCAGAGACCACTAGGAGATCGATGGGCCAAGGCCACATTGCAGGTGGACTGATGAGTGAGCAAGGACTGGACTGCTCAGGATCGTGACTCCAGCTGGATGTAAAGAACCTTTTTATGGTAAATTTTTAACAACAGAAATATGCTGGTGATGATTGTGATGTATCATCTTGAATAAGCAAAGAACACTGGATTTTATTTTTGGCTGTTGAAGAACCTGAGAATATTTTTGAAACATCATCTGCTGAGAGTGAGTAAAGAACAGCTTCAAGATGGCTCCTTACTTTTCCAAAGAGGATTTCTGCCAGCTTCTCTAAAAGGTGACGGTGTTGGAGCTCAAGATTCATCGTGTGGAAGAGATTAATGCTTTGGAGAACTCAACATGCATTCAAATGGGTGAGAAGGCTGAGATGAGAGATCAACATGGAGAAGAGATGGAAGCTGCTTCTGAGGGTGAAGCTGTATGGAACTCTGTGCCAGACTAAAAAATCTCTCAGGAAGGATTCAGCTCTTAGACAACAAATGGCCAGAATTACTGAGAAATGTTTTTTCTCCACCAGCAAGGAGAATGCAGAAACAGGCTGGAATCAAAACAACTGATAACAGCCAGAGAAATGAAGACAGAGCAATCTTTCTTCAAAACAGATTCACACCACTGGGAGAAACTGAGTCTGAGAAAAGTTCATCCCCTGATCTCAGAGAGGAACCTGAGACCAGATCCAGATCAAAACCAAAGCAAGTCCAAAGAGAGACTTTCAAGAATCAATAAATGTTGATCATCACAGATAAAATGGTGAATGAGATCAGAGACTTCTGGAACAAGAAAAAAGTCAAAGTTCTGAGTTTTGCTGATAAAGTGTCTGACCTCGCAGAGAAGATTCTGGAAACCACAGCTGAGTATCCAACTATGAAGACACTCGTCATTCATACAGGAAAAGATGAAGTTATGAACCGACAGTCAGAAATCCTGAAGGATTTTATTCTGTTGCAGAATGCAGTTAAAAATCTCAATATGGATGTGTTCCTCAGTGTGAATCAGTTCCTCAATAAAAATCAGCTGATCATTTCACAGAGTACCTTCATTCTTGGACCACCTATTTCTGTCTTTGTTGAATAAATATTTCCATAACAATCATCAACATCATCTGGACTTTCCCAAATTGTTAAAAAGCAACACAATCTTGGTTTATTTGAAGTGTTTGTAAAGACAAACTGATGTTTCTTGTGTGGTTTCAACTTAAGAGTCATATGAGTGCTTTGTTTTTAGTGTGGATTCGCGTGTGTTTGTTTAAACTGCCCTTTGTGGTGAACCTTCCATCACACAGCTCACAACAAAATGGCTTCTGTCCTGTGTGGATTCCCATGTGTCTGTTTAAATCACTCTTTGTGATGAACCTTCGATCACACACCTCACAACAAAAGGGTTTCTGTCCTGTGTGGATTCCCATGTGTCTGTTTAAATCACTCTTTGTGATGAACCTTCGATC
>NW_013953140.1:8495-9748 GCF_001266775.1 Austrofundulus limnaeus
ATTTTTAGAAAAGTTACATACTGCACCTTTAAGTTATTGAAGGCAAACAATACAATATCTTTGTTGTTCCAATTGGTCCGAATAAAGTTTGTTAACAAAAAGTCCTCTCCTTTTTATTTTCAATATTTCTGTTTTTTTGTTTTGTTTTTTGATGCAATTGTAGTGAAAAAATATGTTCTTCACTGGGGGTCTTCAGTCGCTGTTGGGATGTTCAGGAAAAATGACTCTGACAGGCTTGAAGTTAGTAAAACAGTCAAATCTTTATTTCAAAATCAAAGCCTGCATCAAATTTTGAGTCCTCTGGCCCAATTGATGAGAAACTCACCAACTCATGGGGTCTGCACTATTTTTAAAGGCAAGTCACTGCTTGATTCAGACATTCCAAACACATGTATTTTGGGGTGGCCAACAATGCTTAAAATTAGGCTTTTTCCTTGTAAGGTATTGAAGATGATGCTGATCTATCGCAGCTGACATGTGCACAGAAGTTTCAGGCCTTGTCACAGGTGTACAAATGCATTTTTAGACACCACACAATCCTAAAACAAATCCAGGCAAACTGAACCTAGTTATAAAAAATGGACCTTGTGACATAAACTTTTTTAAAAATTAAAAAAAAAATTGTTGCACTTCATGACAGCACCGGAACATTGAAGGGAGATTTGCCATTGAAATCACACTTAGACACACTTGTTGTGGGGTGGCTGTAGCTGAGGGGTTAAGGCAGGGGTGTAGCACCAAATTCTGGGCCTTGTACACTCTCGATGTCAGTGGGCCTCTATCCATGCCAGTGCACGAGGTGCATAAGTAAAAAGAAAAGAAGGGGGTATTATTTTAAATAAAGAAGAATAAATAGGGTTTTAAGCTACAATCAGCTCAGATTATATTGATGAGTGGTTCTTTCATTCACCAGCTGACTTGATGTATTTGGCTCACCTGTGTTCAAATACCTAAAACATTATGCTACATCTTGTTTTATGTACTAATGTTGTGATCCATGACACTCAAGCAAATTTTGATTTAAAAACACTTATTCTTGGACTTTAGACAAACATTTGGTACATGACGTGTGCTCAGTTTAACTGTCTGCACAGGTCATAAACTGAACACCAAATGTTTCTTTGTGATGCAATAATAGTCAAACCATATTAACTAGGGATGTCCCGATACCACTTTTTCACTTCCGATACGATACCGATATTACAACTTTGAGAAATGTCCGATACCGATATTGACCGATACCGATATTGACC
>NW_013953140.1:18255-19463 GCF_001266775.1 Austrofundulus limnaeus
GAGTCAGATGGGTAAAAAAAATCGGATTTGGGTCGGATTTGCCTGCAGTGTGAACGTAGCCTTATATTAGGAATCATGATAAATCACTGGGTCAGTGCTAGACATGCAATAAAAATCACTAAACCAAGGACTAACATCTTAAAAGTATGCTCTTAAAAACTTTTCATTTTTACTAGATACTGAGATTTATCAGATATATAGACAATGAACTTCATTGGATTATTAAAAATATGCAACATCTGAAATATGGGTAAAATAAATGTGTTTTTTTTTTTTTTGCACCGGTAAATTTTTGCACTGGTAAATACATGAACATTTTGATTAGTGCCGAAAAATGATTCCTCCACATTCCTCTGTTTGGGACAGTTTGACCTGTTGAAAGAGCATAAAGTAGAAGATGTGTTAGATATTTAGATCACAAAGGATTACATCCTGAGGGGGAAGAAAACGTTTTGGCTGCACAATATCAGGAAAACCTGCCAGCGATGTGCAATAACTACTTATTATTGTGATGACGACGACGACGACGACATGACTTGTGATAAATTCTGGTCCTCATGACCCACTATCCTGCATGGTTTAGTTGTTTCGCTGCTCCTCTGCAGGTCTATATGTTCTGCAGAAGCCTGTCAATCACCCATTCATTTAAATCAGGTGTGTCAAAGCAAGGAAACAACTAAAATCTGCAGGACAGTGGGTCATGAGGACTGGAACTGGGAACCACTGCTTCACTATCAATTTGTTATAATAAAAACATTTGAAAATAAGGTAAAGAATTTTCAATAAAATTAACAAACCTAAATCCAACTGCAGTGGAGGATCAAGCTGTGGAGGAAGACTATGATGACATTAAAAATAAGGAGGAAAGAAGGTTAAATACGGTTTAGCATGAATGCTAATATTAAAGGGCCTATATTATGTGTTTCTCAGGCATATATTTAAATACTATACCATAATAAAGTATATGTCACCTTTAGCTGTTATTAAAGTGTATCTTAACCCCCCTGTGAAAAGATAACTCCGCCCCAAGGCAAAATTTGAAAAATGCATCAAAGTGGGGTGGGGGGTGGGGGGTTAGAGAGCGGAGGTGTGGCCAGGACTAGAGAATGTGACAGTTAGCATTAGCATAATTGATGCTACATGGAGAGTGACCACAGYRWCGCAGATAGTTACATCTCTGAACGGTCTGAGGAGGAAGATTTTTCACC
>NW_013953140.1:19993-21463 GCF_001266775.1 Austrofundulus limnaeus
AGTGTGTGTGGAGAGAGAGGGAGAGTGTGTGTGGAGAGAGAGGGAGAGTGTGTGTGGAGAGAGAGGGAGAGTGTGTGTGGAGAGAGACAGAGAGAGGGAGAGAGAGCAGCGCAGCAGTCAGCTCTCCCCACCCGAGGCTGAAGGTCAACAGACGATCATGCTAAGCTTGCTAACTGTTCCACCCTCTGACTGCTGCAGGGGCATGTCTTAGAGAGAGGCTTTTATACCAGAACACAGCCGCTGACGAAACCATGGAGAAGACACGTCACCGTGGAGAGCCGTTAACCAATTTGCTAATTAGCCTGCAGTACGACTGCTCTACCCATATGAGCAGCAAAAACACGTTTTTAGACCAAATATTACAGATTTGAACAAATATGCACAAAAACATCACAATTAGCACAGAAACAGTACTATATAACATTTTAGACACATTCTAGACAGTTTATCAGCTAAAAAATAGTTAATTTTGGGGTAGGTTACTCTTTAAATGCTGTTTTTATGTTTAAATATAAAAATAAACTTATCTTCTCATCACTTCCTCTTCTAAACGCCTTGAAATTTTCCTGTCTCTTTAAGAACCTCCTTCTGCTTCTGTTCCGTCCTGTTCGGTGGGGGGTTTGCACGCAGGGGCTCATGCGCGTGTGCTACGATGCAGTTTATTTGGCATCTGAAAATACATTTCCTCAAAGGTATTTTTAATCTGAAAAGAGCTTCACTGAGTGAGTGTGAACTAATGTTGACAGCTCAGAAGCTAGGTTTTTCTTTCACTTTGACCCGAGAGCCTGCAGGAGTCATGGGCAGGGTGTGTGGACAGGGGGAGCGGATGCGCTCTGCCAAGAGGAAGTTCGCCTTAAAGACACGTCCCAGGGGTGTTTCTGGTCCCAAAAGGTGTTTCTGGTCCCCACCTGTCGTTTTGCTCCTTAGCATGGCTTCCTAAAAACACTGCAGGATTTCTCAAACATGCATGAATGAGTCAGAGCAACGCTTTGGGCATGTTTTTTATGAGAGTATAATATTATAACATGATATAAAGCTCAAAAAAGTTGATTTTACATGATACCCTTTAAAGCCTGATGAAGACAGAAACTAAGCTTGACTCAGAGGCAACACGTTCAGTTTGTTAGTGAAACTACAATTCAAATTTGGGCATGATAAAAGGAAACATGTACTCAGCACAATAAAACAAGCAATAAGAGATAACAAGAATAACTCTCAAATACAGACAAAACCTACTTGTAAAAATATCAAGTCAGTTGTTGAAAATTACTGTTTTTATACACTCACCGGCCACTTTATTAGGTACACCACGCTAGTAAAGGGTTGGACCCCTTTTGCCTTCAGAACTGCCTCAATTTTTTGTGGCATAGATTCAACAAGGTGCTGGAAGCATTCCTCAGAGATTTTGGTCCGTATTGACATGATGGCATCACACAGTTGCTGCAGATTTGTCGGCTGCACATCCATGAT
>NW_013953140.1:22268-25040 GCF_001266775.1 Austrofundulus limnaeus
GCACTGAGTTGCCGCCATGTGATTGGCTGATTAGAAATTAAGTGTTAACGAGCAGTTGGACAGGTGTACCTAATAAAGTGGCCGGTGAGTGTATATTGTGTACATGACAATGTTAGGGAAAAAAATACAATGTCAGTTTTTTTTTACAATATCACGCAGCCTGTTACTTTTATTTTATGTAAAACAAATGTATTATTTCACCTGGCTGTAAAGCCAGTATTGAAGACATGTTTACATTATATAAAATATGTCTCTCAAACTTTGGTTCTTGTTTCTGTCTCCCACAGTTTGTCAGTTTAAAATCTGTTGCATTGAATAAGTAAAATATACCAACAATCCACCAAACTTATCAATAATGTCCCTTTGTCCTACAATTAAGATGAACAGCAGAGCAACAACAGTTGTAGCCCAAACCAGAAATTCATCTTGACACAAATACAGTTTTATAGGATTTACCTTGTTTCCAAAACCTGAATAGGAGTCTCCCACAATTCACTTCATCTCAGACCGTCCCCAGAGTCAGCTTCTCTGTAACAATTATATATTGGAGTTAAAACCATTACCAGATTTTTATTTCAACACATTTATCACACATTGAAGTCTATTTTATATACTATGTCTCTACCAACTAATGTTATATAATCTTTTTGTTTGTAGAATGAATCACACATGATAATCTAGCAGACTAAACATCTAATAACAGATTATAAATACTGCTGAGGCTGAACAAACACAGAACTTGGCAATAAAAGCCTTCAATATATTTTCTTACCGATCTGAATTGCCAACAACACTGGAACAAACCGGGACAGGATGTGTGGTCATCTGCAGTTTAGTTGTTGTTGCTGTTGTTGTTGTTGTTAGCCAAATAAACATCCATACATCTATAAAAACAATTACATGAATAATTTGTCAGGGTTGTCTTTAAATCAAATATATTTAACTTTGTAATATTCTCCTAACATGTCACACTGACGTTTTCATCTTTTACTGAAAGATGACATTCAGACAAAAAGTGAAAAATTTTACAGTTTAGTTCCAAAAAGCCAGGATCTTTCCTGGATTTTTATTTATTTTTTTATAAGTGACCACAGCTGCTGAGTCTAAACATTATTAATACAACTTTTATATTTCTAAACAAAAAGTAATCAGCAACAGCATGTATTCTATAGAACCAACACACTTTTTAATGCTGAGGTGTTGTTAAAAATAACTGTGAATAACACTAGCACATTCACTAATATCAGCCAGTACAAACAGCAATTCTGCTGACAGGCTAAGTGCTAATGTTGATCAGGCCTCCTTGTATTTTATTTACTTTTTATTTTCGACAGAGGCAGTGCACAGTTACAGTAATTTCACCATATCTACCTGCTTTTAATTCTGATCCACAACAGAATAAGTCAAGATAACTATATGTAGGTGTTTAGGAACAGTAGCTTACTGAGGTTAAACGAGTTAGCTGCTAACATTAGCATTTATCATAACCTGTTATAATATCATAACATACTCACTGGTGGTACTGTAACCATCGCTAACTTGTGTAGTACTTCAGCATGCTACAGCACTGCATGCTTTTTATTTTTAATAACGTTATTAAAAATAAAAAGAATGAAGCAGAGATACTTACTTGTCAAGCAGAAATGGCTAACTCTGCAGAAATGGCTAGCTCCCTCCTGTGAAAATCCACCTCGTTTTTTTTCCGGCTCCATCTAATTCTCTCTTTTCAACTTGGATTTCTTCCTGGGTCTTCTTCTGTTTACCTGTCTTTGTTTTCAGAGCAGGCACAAATCGCGGAATTGGCAGTTTTTCGGTAACGTTAGCTTGCTTCTGCTCCATGATTAGTACAGCTGCGGCATGAACGAGCGTGACTGAGAGTGTGCGCGGATGCACGCTGCGGGCAGGAGGGGGATAAGCGTGAGCAGCACGTTCATGAACAGGAGTGACGTCTGAGAGACAAACTTCTGGGCTTTGATTGGCTGCTCTTCGTGGGGTCCACTCGATTTTAACAAATGGCTGTAGTCCCACCGGTAGAAGCCAGAGGACTTTAGTTTTTTCAGAGATTACCTGTCCAATATCAATCTGTCAGGACATTGTGACAGTTTTAACAAATATGCAAAAAAATCTATTTTTAAAAAAGTTACATACTGTAGCTTTAATCCACCCTGAAGATGAAAAATTATTATTTGAACACAGGGTGGTAATATTTGAAGAATTAAGAGATTTTGTGCCATCTGGTTGTCTTTATGGTCTCTCATGGAGGGATCATACAGATGCCGGTACATTTGGAGCTGTTCAGCGAGAGCACCTTAGCGATAAGTGGCGCACAGCCTTTGCGGAGCTTCAAAATTTCTGAGGTGCACGACCACGCGTCAGGACACAACACGCGGGGGCGGAGATGCTGTGATTGCGTAACTTTTGACGCAAACCCCCTCATGCCCTGTGCGTTGCGTCAACTATAACCTAAATGTAACATCCACACTGGCGAGGTGGATGCGCCCTGCGCGTGTATCCAAAGCGTGACTTTTACTGTCCTGCTGTTCTTGTCGGGGAGGGGTCTGTGGGTCGGGGAGGGGTCTGTGGGTCAGGGAGGGTTCTGTGGGTCAGGGTCGTCTGAGGAGGAAGCAGATGAATGGAGTTGCGCACGGGAACTTTTATTTAAGATTTAAGTTTTTTATTTCAAAGGTCCTCATGGCTCAGCAGCAGCAGCAGCAGCAGCAGAAGCATAAATATTACTGTTAAGAAAACTGATGATAAAGTTGAATAAAAATT
>NW_013953140.1:27861-30849 GCF_001266775.1 Austrofundulus limnaeus
AGGTAGAAATGACTCAGCCTGGAACTGAAAATATGGATGGAGGACAACAGAGCCGCTTCATGGAAGAAGAACCTCAGATTACCTTCTGTCTCCACATCTCATCAACATTTACCGAGCTGTTACAGCTCAACACAGCTCTGAATTAAACTAATCTGACCAACAGGCCATGTGAAACACCGTTAGCTCGTAGCTACAAAGTTCTCCTTCTTCTTCTTTTGATTCAATGGCAGATCTCAAACTTTTAGGTGCATACCGCCACCTACTGTGCATGAGTGTGTAACCTCATGACGCCACCTAAATTCTATATTTTAGTTTTGTTTTATGTAAAAATGAAAATAATGCTCTCCTTATTTTGCACATTTCCTCTTTATTCCCTTCTGTTCCCAATATCCCTTTTAAACTCCACTCTTTCCACATCTCTCTTACTCTTTCCCTCATCCTTTTTTAAATAAATCATTTACAAACTAACAGTATACAACCGTAACAAAAATGTACTCGAGGACAAAGAGTAGGAAGTAAAAAATATATCAGAAGACAAAATAAAAGGTTACAACTTAAATTCTTCACACATGGATTTACGTTTTATAGCTTTAAAGTTAGTGCAGTGTCAGTGAGTCCAAAAACACAGCTCAGATTGGCCCTATGATTGGGCTTTTGTTTTGAAATTTTGCTGGCATGAATGTGGAATTTAGGCAATAGAATGAGAAAGTTCATGACATATTTCATCCCAGACATTGGTCACACCAAAAGGTTTTACTAATAGTGCAGTCCCAGAAAAGATGGGTTAATGTTTAATCTTCAAGGTGACAAAATGAACAAAAAGGATCAATATTTGGAATATATTTAGCCAGAGCTGAGTAACGTCTGTGAAATATTTTAAGACACTTCCCGGACCTTATTTGAGACCAAAAAAATTCTAGGCAATAACCACGTCTTTTCCCAATCTACATCAAAATACAAATTATTCCAATAAAATATAAACATAAAGCAGATTTACTAATAGTATTCTTTTGATTATTTTTCTAAATGTTTATTTTTTTGTTTTAATACTAAGGAAGACATCTGAGTTCCCAATAAATAGTTCTGAAAATCGAGGATATTGGACATGAGATCTATCAGCAGTGGATATGAGGAATTTAAAAACTGCTGGGATGGCATCAAAAACAACAGGGACTTCTGTAGGGGGTAGAGAGAAGTTCAAATCAGAAAGAAATTCATTAAACCCAAACTTCTGACCATACTTATTAAACAGTTGTTTTACAAATAAAATATCATAATCCACCCATTTCTTTAAAAATAATGACTTCAGTGTGAAACAAATATCTTGGTTATTCCATATTACAAAGTTATATGTTAAAGTTATAACAGAGGGAAAACATTGTGTTTATAAACCAACGTGCAGCATTAAAGTAGTTGTCTGTGAAAGTTAGATAAAACAGGAAGTTTTTCTGTTTTGTATTTACATCTCAACAAAAACTCTGGGCCAACTTTAGCTACAAAGTTAGCAGTAATGGTACTAGAAGACTTCCGGTAACGGCTAGCTGTTGACCTTCAAAATAAGAGCTCGGAGTAACCTGCTTCCCCAAAACTTAATTATCTTACAAAAGTTTTCGGATCATCTTGAACACAAACAGACTGAGTCTGTTTTGATGTGTGGAAGAGTCAGAGGTGGTGGTGGGGCTCTGAAAATGTTTGTAGAGGCTGGTTTAGTGCCAGTGGCTGGAAGATGATGAAGGTTATGTGGATTTGGGCATGTTGTGAGATGGATCCAAATCTTGTCAAATTCTTCCATGTTGTCAGTGAAATCCGTGAGGGACATTTCACTTGCTGTCCTGTTGGGGTCTCAGAGGAAGAAGGTTTGGGGTCCTCTGGCGGAGAGAAAGTGGGGTCTTGTCGTTCTCCTGTTGCAGTCTGTGAAATCTCCTTCTCCAGATCCTCTGTTTGTGAAGCCGATAAATCCAGATGTTCTTCCGGTTCTGCAGCTTGAAGTAACTCCTCTCTCTCTCTGTGGTTCTGGTTTCAATGTCTCAGTTTGCTCCTGTTGTCCTTCAGACTCAGACGTCAGCTGATCACTCTCCTGCTGTCTGGTTGGTTCAGATAATACTTCATGTTGGAAGCCAGAAGTTGAGCTCCAGATTGATTCAGAGTCAGTCCATAAGACCTGAACAGATGTTTTCATTTCCAAAACAGATCAAAGCTATCCGAGTACCCAGATCCCCAGTAAATAGTTCCAGGGTGGGTGAGGTCGCTTCCCGAAGGGTGGACGTGATGACTGGGGCAGCAGGAGAGGCCGCTACAGCTGTACTGAGAAGTCTGGAACTCGAATCTTGAACATTCTTGGTTGGTTCATTTCGCAGGATTAAAGCTTGTTGTTGTTAAACGTCCTGAACAGCAGAGTCGTGACTGCAGGATTTCCTGTTCGAATGTGGCAGTCTGCAACTACGCTGCTGAGTCAGTTTGCCCAAAGGGTTCTGTCATGTTTACGCCAAGACTCACAGGCAGCAACAGTCACGGACACAGGGAAAGCTTTATCAAATTTATTTTTGGAGGAGCAATTATTAGCAGGACTGGAACCCAGGAACTGGAAATGAAACTATGTCTGCAAGAGAGGATGAGTGATGAATATATTTTCTAAAACCGGACATGTATATACTGTAGGACTGGTGGGTCTTACTTAGTGTTGGATGTTGGTAATCCAGAGGCAGCAGTTGTGGCACGACCACTGATGTTTCCTTTTCCTCTCCAGTAAGCAGAGTTGTAAAGTAACTAAGTACAAATACTTTGTTACTGCACTTAAGTAGAATTTTTGTGTTTCTGTACTTTACTTGAGTAATTATTTTTCAGCATACTTTTTACTTTTACTTCTTACATTTTTAAAAGAGGCAAGAAATAGAAAGTCGTTACTTTTATTTAATTTTTTGCTTGTTTTCATTCCAGCTTATTATTATAAAAAATAAAAACTATCCATACAAACTGTGCCTCCTAGAT
>NW_013953140.1:31145-33082 GCF_001266775.1 Austrofundulus limnaeus
TAAATGTCCTTACAGAAAATCTAACTGCTCATTTTAAATCAGTACTTTGACTTTTAATACTTAACTACAACAAATATCAGATACTTCAAGAGTTTTACTCAAGTAATATTCCTAAAGAAGACTTTAACTTTTACCAAAGCCATTTTTTGTAAGATACTTGTACTTTTACTCAGGTATCACTTTGTGGTACTTTATACAACACTGCCACTAAGCAGCAGAGCGTTGGGCAGGCAAAGGTGCAGACTGGCTTCGACGGGATCACAGTGTAAACAACTCACTAAAGTGTTAGCAACTGGAACCAGGGGAGTGCAGCAGAGGACCAAGCAGCCAGAATAATCCAGACTGAGACTGCAGACATGAAACAGGACACAGTTAGACTGAGGACAAAGTCTGAACGAGGCCAAAAAGACACTTGGAGGACCCGACTACCACACAAGGTGAGTTAACCATCTGGCAACTGCTTGAAGCTGCTCCTCTTCATACCGGGCCGATTGTCTCAAAACAGGCTGCACCTGGAACCAGCTGAGCCTGTCCCACCCTACAGAAGAAGGAGAAACACACACAACTGCACACTGCTACTAAAAACACAACAGTGTTTGCTCTTGTCTATTGGTTGATGGCTGTGCCTTTTTTTTCTCTTTAGCTGAATTATAAGAAATATCTGTATACGACATGATAAATTATAATTCTGTACAGTGAAGCCTGATTTAAGATCTTGTCAGAAACTGTAAAAAACAGCCCCAAGCTGATAGTTCTGGCTTTTCTTTTAACCTCTCTGGAGAGTCTTCAGAACCAGGCACACATTTCTTCTTCCTTTTTTTTTACATTGTGCACATTACGTTTTTCCTCTTGATATACTACAAATAAACCAGTCTGTGTGAAAATGTACTTTCAGTGTACTTCTACTTAAGTTTATCTTGGCCAAAATTTAAACATTAGTATAGACTAAGCATACTTAGACTCAGATAAAAAGTAAAAAAGTGGAAGTATACTCTTTTATTATTTTTTAGACTAAAATTAATATACTTACTTGCATATACTATGTTGTTGGTAAGGGATCTTTATTTTAGTTTGCTTCCAAGCAGCCTGACGTTCCTGAGCTCTTTTTAGGGTTTTTAGGTCAGATTCATCTTTTCCTAAAGCTGCTCAAACGACAGCGTACTGAAGGCTGAATTTCTTGTGACCATCAGCAGCCATGAAACTGAAAGAAAAAGAAATTAACCGTCTCGGACTTCCCCTGTGAGCCTGTGCTTGACTTCGCACCTCTGTTCCTGCTTTTAAAAATAGCACCGTGTTTGTCTGCATTTAGTTCACACTTCATGTTTCTACATGTTCAAAACTTCTGCAAGACTGTTTCCCTCAGAAACTCATTTTAAATAGGGATTTATTTTTTATTGTTTTTTTAGATTTTAAAATATGTTCAGTATGTTCATGGGAGCCACTATCCTGCAGGTTTTAGTTGTTTCTCAGAAGAGGAAGCTCAGACTCTGACTTTGACTCTAAAGGTTCATCATGGGGGACGAGACAAAGGGGACTTCCTGAGCAGGGCCGGTCCTTGTCAATTTGGTGCCCTGGGCAAGATTTCAGGTGGCGCTACGTGCACAATTTTCAAAACCTCACTGCCACTTTCCACACATTCAGACTAAATTAAATAGTTTTGTCTTTATTATTATATTTTTTATATGTAGCAGGTTGTTTTAATTAAAATATTTAACCTGGCAACATCTGCTGACATCATGACGAACACATGTTCATGTTAACCAGCAGCTGTGGACTGAAGCAGTTCTAGGGGGGTCCAGGGGTAAACACACCAGAAATTTTGATCACTCAAAACTCTGCATTTTCCAGCATTTGAAGAGATAGATAGATAGATAGATAGATAGATAGATAGATAGATAGATAGATAGATAGATAGATAGATAGATAGATAGATAGAT
>NW_013953140.1:38947-50457 GCF_001266775.1 Austrofundulus limnaeus
CATTTGTAATCATCAAAATTAAACGAAATAAACATTTGAAATATATGAGTTTGTATGTAATGCATGAATATAATATACAAGTTTCACTTTTTAAATGGAATTACTGAAATAAATATACTTTTTCATGATATTCTAATTTTATGACCAGCACCTGTAGGTGAACACCCAGATATCTTATTATATTCTTGGGAACAATTAAACAAATAAAATCATTATTTTATGAAAATAGAAAACTGAAAACCTGACTTTAACCTGAACTTTATCTGAGCTCAGAAATGAAACTTTCATTATCCTTATTTTGTTTTCTGTTTCCACACTGAACAGCAGTAGTTAGTCTTGACTGCATCATACTGGTGATACTTTTATTTTGAAATATCCTCTGCATCATGTAACCTCATACAGCTGAGAAACACAGAACAAGTTCATAAACCTGAGGAACCAGAGATTATTCTACAAACTGAACGAACTATAAGCTGAGAAAAAGTTATAAACTTTTTGTGGCGCCCCCTTGTTGGACGGCGCTCTTAGTGTTTGCCTACACTGCCTACACCACGGGTCCTGTTTCTGCACAAGATATTTTGCTAACAGGTGAACTAAACAACAGGAACTTGAACATAATCTGATCTAATTTCAGGCTTTGTTTTTGTTGAACCGATGACCTCATGAGTCTTTGTCCCTTCGTCCCACACAGTTCAGATGTTTTCCAACATCTGGCTGTAAACAAACAAGAAAAACGTCCAGTGAAGCCAGACAAAAAAGTGCTTGTGCAGCAGTTTCTGTGACGGTAAATCTTAATTCACAGTAACTCTGCCGCCTGACACCAACGCAGAGAACCAAAATAGCATAAAACTAATATCCGGCTTTTCTTCTTGGCCTACATTAGAGTGAAATCGATGTCTGCACAGATTCTTATCTCATTCAAACCGGTGCTCTGGATGGCCTCAGATTTCACAGTTTGTTCAGAATAAAATGGGTCAGTTCATGATGTGGCTCTGAGGATTGTCTTAGGATCTCCTGGCTCAGATCTTATTAGTTTTTAAATGTTTTGGTTTGAAATCCTTTCTGAGAAGGTTTATCTTCGATACGTTGGAGGATTTAATTCAGTGCAAATGTTGCCTCAGTCTGAGTTACACATTAAAGAACGATAAGAAAAGCAGATATGTTGTTTGTAATTCAGTGTGAGAGACTGACATTTCACTTTGACTGATTGTGATACCGTGACATTTAAGAAAAGCAGGTTAAGCTCCCACCTACAAAGTCATTTGAATCCAACAGAAGCCCACCTCTTACAAAACTCAAAATTTGCTGTTTTTAACAAATTATTACCTCTTGAGATAAACAGCATTATTTGTGAAATACATAATAAATGGACCAGTTTAAAAGACTGTCAGTGAATGTGAGAAATAAAAACGTCTGAACAGCAGCAGGACTGTGACTCATCCTGCCTCAGACGCTCTGCTGGAAATGACTGAAAAACCCCAATAAATGATTGTAGTAGGTGGCAGATCAGGGTCTTTTTCAAATGTGACAAAAAAAGTGTGTGATGTCAGGACAGGTGTTAAACATTTCTGTTATAAAGGGCTTTGTTGCATTTAATGCTTTATAAAGCATGATTATTATTCCTCACTGCTAGAGGTGAAGGTACAACGTGTCTGTTTCAGAAAGTTTTTTTTTATTTATGTCATTTTTATTTAACAAGCTGAGTCGACTGAGAACAAGTTCTCATTTTCAACAACGACTTGTTCAGAAAACATTAAAATATCAGATTTTTGTAACAGGAAACCTCATAAAACAAAGAAAAACAATAAACATAAGAACACAACCATAGCAAAAGTAATCCCTGGGATAACATCAGATTTCCAACACTTTTATAGACTTTAACTCCAATCAAAGAAGTCTCTGCTGAACTAACAGAGCAGGGAGGTTTCTAGATTAGGTTTGATAAACTTGTTGGATTATTCCCAGGATTTTGGGTTAAAACATGTTCTCCCCAGTTTCCTCCCAGGAATAAAAACATCAGGTTAGTTGGTGACCTATGAGCGTGCATTTATCTCCCAAACTTCCTGCTGCCAAAAGATGAATTATTTTTCTTCCGTTTAGTAAAAGTAGGTGAACCAAACACAATGACTGAACATATTTAACTCAAAACAATTTCAGTTTCCTGTTGACTTTTTTTATAGCTTGATTAGCTGTATATTCATACCAGAGAGGTGGATGTGGTGAGATGGTACCACATTACACTCACTGCTCTGAAGCCACATCCTGAGTCACTGAACCGACGGTGACGTTTCACACGCCGCCTGCACTTCTTCTACTCTGCCTTCATCCACCGCCTCAGTCGCTGGCGTCACTTCTTCACACTGTGCATCAGGCACTAAGAACACAGGTAGGATTTCTGCTTCATTAATTATAAAAAAAAACACAATGTCTTAAATGTTGGCTGGTTTAACATTTGTTTTTATCTGTTTACAACATTTTGAAGGTTTCACTTTGTGTCATTCTGTATTTTTTGTGATGATGTTAACGACTTTTTGAGTAAAAAGTCGCAGCCTTATTTTTAATAAATTACTTTAGCTCCAAAAAACAAGATCTTTATTTTAAATATATTTTATTTTCTTACAACACGAATCATAAATGTGATTATTTTTTTGTTTCAGCGTCTGGTTTTCCCCGGTGCCTGACAGGGAGTCCCCATGGCTCTCAAGCCTGTCTTCTTACTGTGGGCTCTCACTCTGTGTGTTCGGGACGGTAAGCTGCTTTCATCTGTTCAAAATGTCACGAGCTTTAAGTTTAAGATGTTCTGTAAAATCTAAATAAAAGCACAACTAAATGATGTGAAAGTTATCTGACAAACAGGAAACAGTTTGTTCAAATGAACTAAGATCTAAATTTGGTGATATTACATGTGGAGTTCCACAGGGTTCTGTGCTTGGACCAAAGTTGTTTCTCTTATATGTAGATGATCTGGTTAATGTGTCAGGGTTGTTTAAATGTGTCTTGTTTGCAGATGATACCACATTTTTTTTTTGTTTGGGCAAAGATTTAGAACAGATGTTCAGGATGATTCAAACAGAATTTGTAAAAATGCTAACTTGGTTTAAGTTTAACAAATTATCACTAAATTTGGACAAAACAAACTATATGATATTCAGTAACAGAAAAAGAATGGCCGATGTTTCATTTAAAGCTGATGGTGTGGAGATCTGTAAAGTTAGTGAAGTAAAGTTTTAGGATGTTATTATTGATGAAAACCTGACCTGGAAACCTCATAAATTACTTTAGAACAAAAATAGCTAAATCTATTGCGGWACTACATAAGGAGTTGTTTAATGATAAAGCACTGTTTATATTATATAACGCAATAACAGTTATGAAGATTTATTCTCCTCTGCTGGAGGATTCTGCTCCTGGATCTGAACATAAAATTGTTCTAAAACCTGAAAATACTTCTCTGCCTTAATGGCGTCTTTAAGCTGCCCGTTCCCAAGGCACCAATGCACCCCTATACCAACAGAGAGGAAGGCTTTAAACTGTGTGCTGCTGGCGAGGTGTGGTTTCAGGTTCAGATTTGTCTGATCACAGAACACATCTCTATTATGCCTCGATTTTAAATGATCTTTAGTTCAGATAAGACAGCTGCGCCTGGTTCCTGGTTCAGAACCAGATCTGGTTTTATTGCTGTGGCCCCTGAGGGCCCCGAAGATCACAAACATCTAATATGGATTTCAAATTTGCACAGATTCTTCTGATCTGTTGATCAGATTATGAACTGCAGAAGATGGCAGGTTGAATGTCTTCATATTATTTTTTTCCTGAGGAACATTATTCTGAAATTGTTGCACAGTTTTAAGACAGTTTCTCACAGAAGTCCGGTCCATCTTTACCTTTAATAGACTCTTAATGAACACTTGATTTAAACTATATCCTCTTCTTCAGCTGCTGTCAAACCCAGTTAAATGCTTCTCGTTTATTTACTTTGTTGCCAACTTTTCAAAAATGTATTGCTGCCAACACATTTTAAATAACTATTAAAAGATTACAATTTCCTCATTTTAACGTTTGATATGTTTCCTTTGATTCATCTGGTTTTATTTACCTTTTACACAAAAAAGTTATATTTCTTTCTGAACTGGGCCTGCAGTTTTATTGTTTTTATTCTACATTGTGTCGACAGTCAATAGGAAGTAACACCTCCATGAAGAAGTTGCAACTTTTGCAGGTGACCTTGTTTTTCTCTGTTGCAGCTGCATGTATGTGCAATGTCACCTGCTCTACGAACTACATAAACTCACTAAACTGCTCCTGCTCTGGCTCCATGCCAGCGCTTCCTGTCACTCTTCATGTCACCTGCAGGTAAAACTTGTCTTGTCACTGTTTTTGTGTGTAAAACTGTTTCTTTTACCCTTTAGCTCAGGGCTTTTCAACTAAATCGCTCCAGGGGCAACAGTTACTGCAGACCAACGGCACAGAGGCCAAACATCCAGCAATTAAAGTCATTATGTAAATAAATCAAGTATTACAAAGATCTGTTACCTTTGAAATGGTTTATTTTGCTGCATTTAATCATGGATACAACATACAAAACCCTATGGAATAAATGTTGTGATAATTAAACAATTTCAGAAACAAAAACAACACATTCTGCCTCCTGTTTAACACAAATATTTTGACATCTCTGACTTGCCAACTTTATAAACCAACTTTTTTCCACTTTCATAGTTTTATCTTCAAATGCTTGTAGTTTTAACTGTCTTAGATATTCATAGAAATTGTTTTTACCAACTTGTAGCCAAGATTCTGTAGGTTTCTATAGATGCCAAACATTTATGTCTAACTAAAAAAATAACTCATAATAATAGAAGAAAACCAGGGGTTTGGACTTAAGAGATGAATGAACGGGGGTTAGTTTAATAGCCCTGCTTTAACTTGTCTCAATGATCAGGGTTATTTCAGTTTTTTCTCAAGCAATTTGTCTCTAAAGGAAATGTGATCATTTAAACTCATTTACAGTGTTTTTTTTATTTAATTAACATTTTAATCTAAAACAGGAAGGAAAATATTTATGTAAAGTTGTTATAGAAAACAAGGAGAAAAAAGCCACGGCCGTGCTGGTGTGAAAATATCAATATTCAGTTGATTTGATTTGATTTTGATTTAATTTATTTATTTAAACAGTTTTTGTTTCAAACTTCATGCAGAGCTTTTCCACTCGGTTCAGTAATAAGATGAAGAGCTGAGATGTTTGAACCTCCACAGCTTTAACGAGCTGCGCTGCAATCACACCATTTCTGAGACATTAGCTCCAACACAGCAAAAAGCTTTGTGCTCGCTGCGTGCCATGTGCAGACGCTCCTCCAGCTTCATCCATCGAACGGCAGCTGTGGAAAACATCTGAGCGAACCGCCCAGACGTTAAATGATTAAGTTGTGAACATTTGTTATAAATTAGCTGCTCTGAGAGTCAGAGTCAGGACCCCGCAGTGTGAGTCATCAGACATTAAGTTGGGGTCATGGTTTCTTCAAAACCCATAATTCGATTTGAAAAACAGATTTCTAACCACACGTTTTCACGATTGTTGCAAGATTACAAACAGACGTCATAAACGGATCAATTGGTTCAGCGGTTGTTGTTTTTAGAGATGATTTACGTCTGCAGTAGTTGGGTTTTAAGATTTTTCCTCTTTTATTTTGGAAGCTGAAAAGTTCTGGAGCCTCTGCTGCCTCTCATCAGGACCAAACAGTTTCTAACTTCATTTCTTCATTTTTTTTAGTGTTTGCTTCAGCTGGTTATGTAGAACCTGCTCATTTAGGCATTGTATGATTTATTTTCAGATCCTAAATTAAAATAAAACTCCCTCCAAAAATCTTGGAATAATAATCCAGTTTAATCCAGAATAAAATGTTGTCTAAGATAAAAAAAAAAACCTCCAGTTGAATGATTCAGGCTAATATTTCATTATATGTACTTTTTACAAACACCAAAAAATTAACTTCATTTTGTTTAGTGAGAATGGGTTTCTATCTTTAAAGAATTTCTCTTCAGCAGGCTTATTCTGATAACTTGAGGGTTCTTAACAGTATTTATTCCACCGGTGGGCAAAAACTTTTTGGTTTCTGCCTTTAAGCGTTTCCAGGCACTATATATGGCTTTTATTTTGAAAACTAGGGTGTCAGACCACTTCCTCCGGCTCTTACCTTTTCTTTAACAGCCTTACAAAAAAAATTTAAAAATTAAAGGCTTAAAAATAAATTTCAGAGGCAACTTTTAAGGGGTTAAAACATTAAAATGTATTTATTATTGTTAGCTTGTTCTCAGTTCCTTTAAAAGATGTAAATTCTGTATTTGGTTTAAAGAATTGAGGCTGCAAAATTAGTTTTGATAATAATGTCTGAAAGTTAGAAGAAAAATGTTTCAGAGAGAAAACAACATATAGGAGTATGACTGGGATTATATTTTAATCCAGCCAACATTATTAATGCTGTAAAAACACTGTTCTGAGCTGGGTTTTTGTGTTGAAGTAACGAAGACACAGACGTCAGCGGCAGCTGTGTGCTGGAGCCTCCTCGCTCCTGGTGCATCATCTTCCAGGAGGACCTGTTTGACGTCACCACCGTGGGAACACAATGTTCTGCGCTCAGTCAGAACCAGAGGTCTGCAGAGCCCGCCGGGCCGTTCACATGGGCCCTGGCTGATGTGGGTAGGTTCAACAGCTCTTTCACATTTATCAACGTAGATATAAAAAGATCACAATAAAGAGGTGCCAGGATACGAACCGATGCATTTTTACAGTTAATTTAACACAGTGTTGTATAAAGTACCTGAAAGTGATACTTGAGTAAAAGTACAAGTATCTCATCATAAAAATACTTTGGTAAAAGTTAGTTTTCTCTAAGAATATTTCTTGAGTAAAAGTCTTAAAGTATCTGATATTTTTTGTACTTAAGTATCAAAAGTAAATTTCTGACACAAAATGTACATTGTGCAGCTGTGATGGGTTGTGTACAAGCCATTTGTACTTATCATCTAACCACAATTAAATTCACTCTATCCAGGAGACACAATTTATCAGGATAGTATTTTTAAGTAATAACAACTTGGAATAAATTAGGAGTAACGACTTTCTACTTCTTACCTTTTTAAAAAATGCAGTGAGTAGAAAGTACAGATAATTGTGTAAAAATGTAATGAGTAAAAGTAAAAAGTATGCTGAAAAATAATTGCTCAAGTAAAGTACAGATAACCAAAACTTCTATTTAAGTACAGTAACAAAGTATTTGTACTTAGTTATTCACAACTCTGACTTAACATGAAAATCTAAAAATAAAAGACAAAAACTGTCAGAACACTTCCATCACCTGCTTTAAAAAAGGTGAAACGGACTTTTATTCTGAAGTTGAAGATGCTTTGCTTCCTATCCAGGAGGATTTATGGAGTTTATAGACCTGCAGGAGAGGCCTGGGTGAGCACATCTTCACCTCTCTGTTGTTTGTCTCCTCAGTGAAACCTGAACCTCCTTTTGGAGTGAGAGTGACGAAGACTGCTGAGTCCCTCAACATCACCTGGAGCAGCAACGACAGCAGCTACCCCCTGAAATACAGGGTCCGCGTAAGAACTGCCGCAGACTTCAAGGTAAAACGGACTCTGAGCTTTTTTATTATTAGTGAAGCGTTCCTGCAGAACCCAGATGTTCAGATGTTTTCTGTTGCTTCCAAACAGAATCAGCTGAATTTTTCTACGAATGAGAACAACATTGAGATCAACCCCAAACAGCTGCGGGAAGATGTGGTTTACGTGGTGGACGTTCAGGCCAAACTTCAGGCTGTTTTCCTTCTGGGTCCATGGAGTGAATGGAGTTCTGCTGCTGAGTTTAGGACTGCTGGTACTGAAGGTGAGACGTTATTTAAAAATAACTGTCTGAAGCCTCAGAGTCATCGATGTACTTCACTTCTACTCATTTCTTGTTTTGTTTTTTGTTCTTGTTCCTAGAAATGAATTTTCTGTGGTTGTGTATCTCCATGCCCATCATTGGCGTCCTCCTCGTCCTCTTGGTGCTGGGATACTTACAAAAACCGTGAGTGCTTTCAAATGGTGGTTTTAATCTTTCAGCTCCTCCAGAGTTTCTTACGAGTTTGGTCGTGACATGATTTATTTATTTCTAGTCTCAAATCTATAATCGAGCTTTCACCAACTGTGCAGCTTGAAACCTGTTCAGGAGAGGTGGAAGGTCAGCGTGAGTTCCAGTAAAGCGGCGGCGCGGTGCCTCTGCTGCATCACTCAGCCCTTTCCTGGCATCACCTCCCACATGCAGAGAAACCACAGCGCTCTACGCGCTGCGGGATTTTGCACTTAAATGTCTTGCAGAGCATCAGAGACATGAGAACAGGCGCTCTAGTTGAGCTCAGAGGATGCTCGTCGGTTCTGTCGATGATGCAACACGTCGCATGAGAAAGGCACTTATCACATCTCAGATCTCAGCAGCTTCTTTCACAGCTTTGCAGATTCACATGTTGTTTGTTATGTCCTGGCAGTGAAAGTAGAGTCAAGCTGTTGCTCTGTTCTTTTTAAAGTGGAGGACAAATATGGACTTTTTAGGCTTTCAAATAAAACTTAAAGCTAGGTAGATCTTTTATTTTTTATTCTTTCCTTCCAGCTTAATGACTGATTGGTTCTCTACTATTCTAGTTGAGTTACGTTAATTTTTAAATACCGTATTTATTCAAGTATAATACGTAAAATTTGATCCATAAAATCATCCATAATGTTGGGGGGTTGTATTATACTCAGATAAATATTTTAACTTATGTATTTTAACTGAAATATCAGCAAAATGCCTGAGTCTGGAAATGAGACCGTGTTGTAAAAAGCAGTTGAAACGAGCTCACCTCTGACACTCCTCCGTGCTTCAGAGCGAGATATTAACAGATCCAGCAGGCGACATGATGTGAAAAAAGGGAAAAAGTACTCCTGCAGCTCAGTAATGATAACAAACTAATGACATTAGCGTGTGACCGAGCTGCTCCTCGAACAACAACAAACACATGTTCGTCTGTAATGGCTGCCGTCTACCGGTGTTCTGAAAAAGTTTGTATCCCTGAAAAAAGTTTCCCCACCAGAGGGGGCGCTCACGAGTAGGAAGTAATTTGCTTTTCCCCCACAAGATGGTCCAAATCTCATGTGAAGTCTCAGTCTTTTGTGTTGGCGCCTCCTGGTGGACTATGTGTAAAATGCCAGAATTCATATGATGCTGCTACAGCTGATATATATTTGTTGTCAAAATACATTTTAGTACATATGTTGTTAAAATAAAATGAACAGTCCAATGATCATTTTACTGATATGTATAAAGACTGCAAAGGCTGAAAAATCTTGAAGTCTGTATGAAATTGGAGGTAGTTTGAGGATTAAATTTTTTTGCTTTTTAAGCTCAAAGGGGGTGGGGTCGTATTATACATGAGATCGTATTACACACGAATAAATACGGGAATTGTTTTTAAACAGTAAAGATTTTTTAGTTCCATTCTTTAAAATGCACTCGTTTGTTCTGTTGTTAAAGGTTGAGTGTGAGGTCACTGACTTTGACTCGTAGAATCAAAGCTGTGCAGCCGTGCTGCTGAAACCAGGAAACAAAATAATTCGTTTCATTTTCTTCAGGTGCTGGCAGAAAAAACTCCGGATGATTACGTACATCCCCAGGCCCAGTGAATATTTCAAGCCTCTCTACCTCAACCACGAAGGAAACTTTAAGGTGAGAGAAAGCAAAACTCTGTTTGTAGTTTCCAAAGCTGCCCAGCAGGTGTTGCTCTGTTTACATCACATCTGGAGCCTGCTGGTGCGGGACTTTCCCTTGGCTTTGAACTGAAGGGACTGTGATGTGAGTCAGTGAGCAGGGGCTCAGTGACGCTGTCTGACAAGCTGTGGGCAGATAGTTGTTTCTAAAAGTCAGACCTGTTCTGCCCCTGTGGAAAATACCCCCAAAGCTGTTTCAGCTCTTTGATTTGTGTCACAGTAAAAACAAGCAGTTTTTACCTGACGGGGAAGCAAACTGATAAAGCTGTGGGTTTTTTTTTCTTTCACTAATGTTTCACGTTTATCTTCGTCTTCCATCACCTCGGTTTTTCCCCTAATGTAAATGAACTTTTATTCAGGTGTGCTATTTTTACCCTCAGAGATGTCTCTCTCTCCACCTTTAATCAAAAACAAATTTAAACCCAGATTCAGAATATTACAAAACCAGTAAAAAAATTTAAAATAATTTTATTAACTTAATGGAATATTTATCTAGATCAAAAACATATTTTCATCCACTGCCACTTGTTATAGATATCTTTTTTGTTTTAATCTTATCCTATAAAACCTTAAAGCAAAATGTAAAATAATAAATGTTTTTGTCACTATTGTAACCACAGACATAAAGAGTAGAGTACTGTATATGATACTATATATAATAAAGAGCTTTATATGATATCTATGATTCTAACTGCATCTCATTAGAGAGTTGCACTTACTGTCCAGCAGAGGGCGCCGCTGCAGCAGAGCAGATATTCACAAGCAGAGAAAGCTCCCAGAGAGGAAGTTTATGTAGTTCTTTTTCTGATAAAAATACAAAAACACTTTAGAATTAAAGCTAAAAAATATTGTCATAAGAAATATTTTTAAAAAATGTAGAAATCTGTGTAAAATACATCAAAATAAATTATCAGAATTTCTGAACAAAGTAAATGATCTACGTTTTTATAAGTGGAAATCATGGTTTTGTTCAGTTTGCAGTGCAGTCTTTTCTAGTTTGCAAATATGATCATGAGCTTTTTATTTAAAACAAGTATGAACTAAGGAAATCCAAGCATGGCTTAAATATCCAACTTTAAAATTGTGAATTAATTTTAAGTTGATAAAACACTTTTAACAACCTCAAATAGTCGTGCTGATCCAATCCAAATATAAAACAGTTTAAAAGTTCTCTTTTTTAAAACTCATTCATAAATCTGACAGACTGTAAAGATTTCCTAACGCTTCATTATTTACCTCATCTGTTTATATTTTGTTCAGTGTTGTGAAGGAAGGTCCAGGTTCAGTTTAATGCCAGTGCAACAGATTAGATGACATCATCAAGAAGTGCAAATAAATTATTATTCTTATTGTTTATGTGGCTTTATGCCTGAAGGAAGTTTCATTCAGAAGCTGCAGAAGTCAGTAAGTTTGCCTGCATGTCTCACATGTGGTGCAGACTGTTCGTGTGTGTCTCGTTTTAAAGACTGAGCTGCTCCGATGAGCGTCAGCTCCAGGATGTGGTTGGACTGGTGTCAGGACTTCATCCTTATCTGGTCACCTCGAGCTGCAGACACATGGTACTGCTTTAAATGCATGCTTGGTTTGTAGAAGGTGCAGGCATCAGACGAGCAAGTAACAGACCATTCATCCATCCATCCATCCATCCATCCATCCATCCATCCATCCATCCATCCATCCATCCATCCATCCATCCATCCATACATACATACATACATACATAC
>NW_013953140.1:50467-53771 GCF_001266775.1 Austrofundulus limnaeus
ACATACATACATACATACATACATACATACATACATACAAACATACATACATAAGTTTAACTGGAATCAAGTTATAGAACTGAGCTCTACCTGGTATTTCCACATAGAAACAGCATTTACACGTGTTCTCTTTTAAACAATGAAAAGTACTACGTGTACGACTGACTGCAAAATTAATAAAACAAAAATACTACTAAAATTAAAATAAAAGAGTTAAACTCTCTGTTGAGTTGTAGCGAGCAGCTGCCATCTTGAATTATGAACTCTCCCATTTTCCAACGTGATATTTCCACTGGAGAGGCGTTCCGGTTTAAATTTATGACTTATAAGTGGGAAATTCCCACTTCCACAGCAAAAGTAGCTGGTGAAAATGCAGCAAAATTTAAATTTTACATGACAAATTTTGATGACTTTTTTCATGGGTAAAATAAACATGCATCATGGGAGATGTAGTTTTTTTTTGTTGTTTTTTTGCCAATGCTGGTTTTAAAGCAGCATACCCATTTTTAAAGACATTAGTACATCTTTGAAGCACTTGTTAGAAATAAATATGAAAATGCCATGGCGAGACACTTTTGGCCCACGGGCCTTAATTTGATGCGCTTTAGCATAAGCTTAGTGCAAGTCTTAAGAATTAAATATGCTAAAAATACAAACAGTTTAAGAAGAAATTAAGTACAAAATCATTTGGGGTAAAATAAAAAGAAATGCACTGAAAATAAATATTTTTATCTGTTTTTAAGCTTTAAAGCTAAATTATTTTATCTGATTGCATCCCGTCCTTATAAAGCACCATTTGGAAAGTTTGGTCTGAGGTGACAGATCATCTGTGACAGATCAGAGGAACAGGGTGGAGGTGGAGCAGGAAGAACTATAAATAACATTTTCCAGAAACAAAGATTGTGGCGATGATATCTTTCTGCTACTATCTATCATGCATAAATTTTGTGGCCCACTCCCGCCCACACTGGATCACCTCAGCTGCCTCTTTGACTTTATGATTTGTGGAACATTTTTAAAAGAAGACAGGCAGATACGCATGACTTTTTTTATTAGACAATGTGTTACCAAATATTTTGAACACCTAAAAACTCCCAGATGTACATTTAATTATTATTTATTAGTTTCATTAAAATCAATCCATTGGTTTATGAAATATTTTGCTAAGAGAGAAACAAACAAAGCAATCAATCCCATTATGACCCACATTTCATGACTATTTTGTACATTTTCAAGACAAATATCTTTAAAAAGTAAACAATTTTATTAAAAACCTGTTTAAATTTGTCTTAAATTAGCTCATTCCACCCTTCCAGACGTAGCTAAGTCAGTTTTTTTTTTCTGTTTCTGTTTCAGGAGTGGGTGAAGCCCAACTTCAAAGAGTACGACTACCTAATGATCGACCCAGCTTTGCAGATCTCCAGTGAGAAGCAGAGCGTCCTCCACTGGAAAAACCAGGAGCAGAGCTTCGATGCGTACGAGACGAAGGAAGGCGGCGGTTTCCTTCACACGCTCGGAAACCTGCTGCAGGACGACAGCAGCTCCCAGAGCATCGCCCACTCCACCGGACACATCTCCATCTACACCGTCACCCTGTCAGGGGAGGAGTTTGAGGAGGAGGTCTCGTCTCAGAGCTCCCTCAGAAGTTACCAGGATGGAGAAAGCTCGTTTGGAGCTTCTGACAGAGACCAGGCTGGCTATCGGCTGGAGATCGTGTCCGTGAGGAGCAGACAGAGTAGGATATCACTACAGAGCCAAGCTCGAATCGTCAACGATTCGTCGATGGAGAACCTAAACTACGAGGCCGACGCCCCGTTTAACGTGGCCGAGAGGGTCTCGCTGAACTCGTTTGTGTCCAACGAGCAATCAGACGACGGCTACCCTCGTGTGGACTTGGACACCATCGACAGCGGGTTCGGGGAGTGCGGCAGCCCCGGAGCCTCGGATTCAAACCCAGTGGAGCAGATGGACTCATTTCACGAGCACAACCACTCCAATTACGTCAGGCAGTGGAACATTTGTAGGACAATTCTGGAAGATCCCAGTAACACGAACAATGAACTCCATGAGAAACTGTAGCTTCTGTTTAAGAAGCCCCTCCTTTGTAAAGGTCACCTGGTCTGAGCTTCTCTAAAGCTAGGACTGAACGGTGGAAACAAAGGTTGGAGATGGGACCCCCCCCCTCCCATGCCCCAAATGATTGACAAGTGTGGGCAGGGATTGCATTTGTCAATTAAAGCTAAAACAAAGTAAATATTTGTTCTGCAGCTGTGTGGGAACCTATCAGTGTGTGAAAAAAAAAGAAAACTTTTCTAAAACACTGGATTAAAATAAAGTAAAAATTCCACCACATTAAATTTCAGCTCAGTATGTATATAAACAGCTGAATTGTAGCCATTTGAGTTTTGCATTGGTGGAAATCTTGGATTTTTTAAATTATTTTAGAATCTGTTAAAATTAGCATTAGCGGTTAGCTTAAATTGGGACTAGATCATTCTTGACTACATCAACAAGTTTTTAGCTTAATTAGTTTTTGAAGTAGCTAAATTATAGCCATTTAAATTTAGTTTTAGCTTTAGTTTTCTTTATTTACATGTGCCTCCCAGATACCTTGGCCACCTCCGTGCCACCCCTTGAAAAACAAAAACCTGTAGCTCCGCCCCTGCAGCCAAAGGCTCATATACAACACTGTTTATTTTGTTTGTTTTCAGCTAATGTGTGTTTTTCCTTTATCAAAATCTAACAATGATTTTGTAACGTAAATATTCATATATTTTAAAACCGTTAGCAGAACTTATATGCTTAAAATACAACATAAATATGTAATGTACATGCAGTACAAACAGAACACAGTGATTTGAGAACTGTCATAAACCTGCTTATTGTTCAGTAAAATAAACACGTTGAATCTCAGAAATTGAAACTTAACAGAGAAAAATAACTGGATTTGATGACATCACATTCCCTCTTTTTTATCATCATGAGTTTAAAAATGTTCAGGAGCTGAGGAGACCGGTTCTGAAGGGTTTTGGACCGGGACGTTGTCTCGTTCCTCTCTGATGAAGGTTTATAATTGTTCAACCGTCCTTATCGGGTTTTTAACTGGACGGGAGCAGAAGCTGTTCTGAAACATGGAAATATTTTCTGCATCATGCTGCCTTTTTACACGGGTAAGCTGTCCATGTGTAGTGAATTACTCTATGAAACTCAGGACCAGCCTAACCTTCACAAAATAATCCTTCAAGATCTTGCAAAATGAAATCAGGTTTTAATGAAACACACCTCTGATCATGAATGAGAAAAA
>NW_013953140.1:54626-57189 GCF_001266775.1 Austrofundulus limnaeus
AGATCCTCATCTTTTAAGAGCGTTTTGAAAACCTTGTAAGGCTTGATTTGGTTCCTGTGAACCCATTTAACCACTGGTTCCTTTTTACCTCTGTTGATTTTGATTTGATAGACGATTGAAGACAACTTGTCTATTATTTTGTGGGGTCCAGTCCATTTTGGCATTAATTTGCGAGCGAGAGCTCCTGTTTTGGACTCTGGGTTTCCCGAGGTAACAGCATAGTTGTAGTACCAGACTTTGTCTCCCACCTGTAGTTCTTCATGAGAGGCTTTTTGGTCATAGTACGCTTTGCGTCCTTCAGCGGTTTTTTGAAGATTTTTCTGAGCAAAAGCGAAAGTATTTTTCGGATGTTGTTCTAAATCTTTCATGTACTGTTGCGTGGTGTAGGCTGTTGCCATTGTGGTGTCACCAGACTGGTACAAGAGATGTAAAGGAAGTGTCATCTGTCGACCTGTCATCATCTCAAAAGGAGAGACGCCTGTGGATGCATGTGGAGTGGCCCTGATGGCCATGAGGACCAGGGGAAGTTTTATGTCCCAGTCCTTGTGATTTGCAGCAACATATTTCTTTAAAATACTTACCACAGTTCTGTTTGCTCGTTCAACCTGGCCTGATGCCTGTGGATGGTAGCCAATATGGAAGTTGGCTTTAACACCTAGCGTCTTCCACAGCTCTTGCATCACTTCGGCTGTACATTCGGCTGTACATTAGTGGCTCTGGCATGCCAGAGCCACTAATGCACCCCAATACCATCAGAGAAGCAGGCTTTTGATTTGTGTCTGTGCTTTCCAAAACAACAATTCAAATTTTGACTCTGAGCTCAGAGATTTACTTCTGAGAGACTCCGCCTCTTGCTGACACGCTGTCGATTAACTGAATCAGTTAAAAAAAAGCTGCACCAGCATTTCCCCTGGAACAGCTTTTTTCAGACGTGTCGCTGCTCGGCTTTGAAAGATAAAGAAGCCACACAGAACACGTCGGCTACAGTGAGCTGGCTGTAGCAGCTGCTGCTGCTGCGTCGTTATCTCCCTCCTGTTTATAACATTTAATAACTTTTGTAGAAGTATCTGGTTTCACTTCCATCAGATCACACATAAATCACTTTGATGTCATTCCAACAGTTCATTTAGACCCATGTAGGCTCCATTTAGGAAAATAGTTTCATTTTAGTTTATTGACAATAAACGTGTTCAGTAATGGGACCTGTTGCAGTGAAGTGTCTGATGTTCTGCAGGTATCAGGAGGCGATTTTTACACAAGCAGGATGGTTTGATAAGAAGCTAATGAACCTGTTAGTAAATTTATACATTGAGTTTAATTTACTCAGGGATGTGATTTTTATTAACTTAAATGTTTTTAAAGTTAATTGTATGAAAGACATTTGTTGATACAGATTGTTGAAATAATATATATTTGCCACATATTTAAGGTGTCTGTTCAGAGTGCAGTTTAAACTGTTGAACATGATATAGTTTTGTTTTCACTGTGACTCCTGCTTTGAGTGTAAAGTCTGTTTTTTTACTTTGATTTTTGTTTTGTTCCTGAAATGAGTTTATTTGTAATAAAGCACTGAGTAAGTTCAGTTTAGTTCCACTGAGACACAAAACAAACATGTTTCATGTTGTTCTGAGTTATTGAAATAACTTAGCACGAATGTTATCAAGATCTGTGATAAAGTTCATTTTCCTGCGCTTGCAACTTCTTTTGTAACCGCTGAAACCATGCGTCCTGTTTGTGCAGTTAGTTTTAAAAAAATCAAAAAAGCACATATGTTATAACACAGTATAAAAGTGTGTTACTAACACACAGGCACAAAGGATCAGTCCCATTATTTCATCTGCGTTCATGAACAACACAGATCTGATCTGAGGCAGAGTTCAGAACTTTAGGAGTTAAACTATGTGAGTCTGTCAGGTTTGTCTACATTTAAAATAAGTTATTTGATCATCTGTGTTATTTTAGTTTCAGCACTTGAATAAAAAACACATTTTATAAATTAATCATCAGTTACAAAAACAGGAAGAAAAATTTGTGAAAAACAGAGAAAATCCTAAATTAAGTTTGTAAGATTTTCAAAAAGTCTCAAAAATGACTGAAAATAACAAGTGAAGGAAAATATGAAGGAATCCATCCATCATCCATCATCCATCCATCCATCATCCATCCATCCATCCATCCATCCATCCATCCATCCATCATCCATACATCCATCCATCATCCATACATCCATCCATCATCCATCCATCATCCATCCATCCATCCATCCATCATCCATACATCCATCCATCATCCATACATCCATCCATCCATCCATCATCCATCATCCATCCATCCATCCATCCATCATCCATCCATCCATCCATCCATCCATCATCCATACATCATCCATCCATCCATCCATCCATCATCCATCCATCCATCCATCCATCCATCATCCATCCATCATCCATCCATCCATCCATCATCCATCCATCCATCCATCATCCATCCATCATCCATCCATCCATCCATCCATCCATCATCCATCCATCCATCCATCATTCTGATGTAAACTCTACATTTC
>NW_013953140.1:58812-61872 GCF_001266775.1 Austrofundulus limnaeus
ATCCATCATCCATCCATCCATCCATCATCCATCCATCCATCCATCATCCATCCATCATCCATCCATCCATCATCCATCCATCATCCATCCATCCATCCATCATCCATCCATCATCCATCATCCATCCATCCATCATCCATCCATCCATCCATCATCCATCCATCCATCCATCCATCCATCATCCATCCATCCATCCATCCATCCATCCATCATCCATCCATCCATCCATTCATCCATCATCCATCAATCCATCCACCCATCCATCTTTCCATCCATCCATCCATCCATCCATCCATCCATCCATCCATCCATCCATCATCCATCATCCATCATCCATCATCCATCATCCATCCTGTTCCTCTTGTTCCAGAGTCAGGTCTCAGGGGCAGCAGCTTCATCTGGCAGGTCCTCCTGTCTCTCCTCTCCCAGCTGAGAGACATGGTCTCATCAGAATGTCCTGGGATTTCCCTGGGGTCTCCTCCTAGTTGGACATGTCTCCAGGCAGGTGTCCAGGAGTCGTCTTTACCAGATGAATTACCTCAGCTGGGTTGTCTAGACATGGAGGAGCAGCAGCTTTACCCAGATTCTCTCCTGAGAACTGAACTTCTCATCCCATGTGTAAGGGAGAGTCCAGCTACCCTGCAGAGACAACAGACCACCAGTATCTGGGATCCTGCCCTCAGAGCAGACAGGTGTGGGCCAGATCTGGTGTTTAACTGGCTCAGCTGGCATGGCAAGTGGCTTGTCAACAAGATGTGGGCCAAGTCTGGGAATGATACTATTTTTAAGATGCCATGCCACAACTGGGCCAGTTTTGGTTTGTTTTATGTGGTGCTGCTTCATGCATGGACCACCTCTGGCAAACCACATCTGGGCCACCAAAGGGCCATCATTCTTTGCTGCTGAAAGACTTACTGATCATCTTCCCATTCTACTCTCTATGTGTTTGTAATTCTACTATCTTTGTACTTTGTTCGTTTTTCTCCAGTAGAAGAGCCAGCTGAAGACAGAAACAGAACTCTGGCTCAGTCCAACCAGTCACCATCTGTTGTGACAAATTCATTTAAACCTCTGTAAAAAACAAGGATGTCAGCTGCTATTTTCCACATCATGTTTGTTGAAGTTCTTTTGCATGAACTGATTTAAATGGCAATAAAATATTAATGTTTTTGCTTTATTTATTTAGGCCTCTAGCTCCCCTGAAGCTATAAAGTAATAAAAAAATCCTTGTAAATAAATATTTATTATAAGAACTCCTCAGTGTTGTAGCTTCCTGAGATCTGAGGGTCGTTCCATGTTGCAGCTTGGCCTCTCCTGACAGTGTAACACTGAAATAAACTGAAATAAACTGAGCTCATCATGCATTTGCTTCTGCAGGTAATCAAGTCATCACTTGCAAAGATCAGTTTTTTTTTTTAGCAGCCTTCTCTTTGGGTTTTATCAGCTGAAGCATCCAGGTTAAGAGACTCTGACAGTAAGACCAGAAACCAGCAGAACTGATTCAGTCATTTAGAATTTTATCTGAATAGATTCTCATCCTGAATGCATTTGAAACATGTTGGGACCTTAAAACTTATTGTGCACTGCAAAAACTGTCCATCTTACCAAGTTTTAAACTCCTTTTGATCTTGTTTTGAGACTGATTTACTAAACAAGAACTGGTTGTGTAAGAAAAATAATCTTGTTTTCAGAATGTGTAAGATTATTTGTCTTGTTAGTCTGAAAATTTGACTCAAATTAAGTCAAAAATTTCTGCCAGTGGAGTAAGAAAATTTTACTTGGTAAGATTCTTGAAATAAGAAAAAACTTGAGTCAAATCAAGTATTTTAAGAATCTTACCAAGTAAAAATTTTTTACTCCACTGGCAGAAATTTTTGACTTAATTTGAGTCAAATTTTCAGACTAACAAGACAAATAATCTTACACATTCTGAAAACAAGACGATTATTCTTACACAACCAGTTCTTGTTTAGTAAATCAGTCTCAAAACAAGATCAAAAAGACTTTTTGGCTGATATAAGAGTTTAAAACTTGGTTAGGTGGACAGTTTTTGCAGTGTGTAAAAGAACGTGAGAACTTGAATATGTGGTGTTCATCATTGTGAAGAATAAACTGGAAATAATTTCTTCTTAAAGCATCAAAGCTTGGATCTGTCAGATGTCACGTCAAAATCAATGATGAGTATTTTATTAACACAACTAATTGTGTTTGATTTCTCTGTGACAATAAAACAAATTTTATTGGTTTAAAGGGTTTAGTTTTGATAAATATTTTATGATAAAAGTTTATGTTACGTGAGAGTGAACTAGAAAAGGCTTCTTGTTGTGGGAGGGGGATGTTCCACTGCTTTCCAGCCCCTGACTGTTCTCTTTACATTTGCATTTTCCACTAGATTGTCCTTTTATAATTGTTTCTAATCATGACAATTAAACACGACTTCATCAATGCAGCGTTTTTATTACAGCATGCAGTTTCTGTACTGAATCACAACAGAGTGCAATCAAAGCGTGATGACTTGTTTTTCCACCAAAAGGTGGGACATTTTCTCAGAATCAACAAATCTTTGGGTTAACCAAGTGATAACAAAAGCAGATGTTTTGAAAACTTGTGTCTGCTTCTTCTTTATCTCCAACCCTGGCTTCAAATGTTGCACAAAGTAAAGAAATCAATATTTGCACTCACTAATTTGTCCAAATTCCTCACTTTGATGGTTTAAGAGCAAATATTTTGGTTTGCAGAAAACTGTAAGTATCAACACCATTTAAACTTTTTGTGTAATTCTTTATGATTTTAATATTTTTAAAGAAAAAAAAAACATTGACATAAAAAGATTGGATAAATATTCAACATTTGTGTATTTTTTTTTACTTTTCAAATAAAAAAAATGCAAGTTATTCCTTGGCTTTTACTCAGTTCCAGACAGTATGAAGGCAAAACTTCACGCAGACTGAGTAAAACAACTTTCACATTTTATTAGCAGTTATGCTTAAACATATGCAGCAGGTAAAATAAGTATTGAACACGTGAACATTTTTCTCAGTAAATATATTACTAGAGGTG
>NW_013953140.1:62143-66569 GCF_001266775.1 Austrofundulus limnaeus
TATATATATATCTTAATTTAGAGACATATTTATAAAAAGAAAAACAAAAGAAGTTGGTTAAAAAATGCCACAGAGTAGAAAAATATATTTCAAAGAGAAGAAAAAATATTCACTGCATCCAAGTGTGAAGAGTGAAAAAAGCGCTGTCACTTCCTGTGATGTAAGAGTTGATAGTTTAAACCTCAGCGAGACGTTTCATTCAGGCTCTGAGACATCAGCAGCACCGCAGCTCTGAGGTAACACTTTCCAAACCATCCATGACAGCCATAGGGTTTTCCTCTGTAATTCATCTAAATTTAACGTTTGTGTCACAGAAAAATATCAGTCTTTACAAATAACAGTAAAGAGAACTGAAAAGTGTTTCTGTTGATTCTTACAGATTGGTGCTTATTATCCAATAAGCAATGACGAGTGGGTGGCTCCTTTTTGTTCTCTGCTGCTTCAGTGTTTCTGCAGTGACCAGTGGCCTCAGAGGTAACGCTCACACACACCGGACACACGAGGATGATGATGCTTTAATCTGACGGGTCAGGGCAGATCTCAGATCTCATGTGGGTCTTGATGGTGTCATGGTTTTCTTCTTCATGTGATTAATTGACCAGTTGAGTGCAGAGATCACTCCAGTCATCGACCACACCAGAGGGGTTCATGGGAAATTATTAGCTAATGAAATGTCACATAACTCACGTTATCTTTATTTTTTTTTACACATCTGTTATCTTCTTGTTCCTTTGACATTTGAAAAAAAATTAGTTTTATTGATTCAGCCACTGTTACTTTACAGTTAACTTTAATTTGGTGTTAGATATAAAGTAACATTCAGAACCTTTTTAAATATTTAACAGTTTTTACAGAAGTTTGATGTTAGCCAAATAACCGTATTTAACAAATACAGTTCAGTCAATAAGGTAAACTGTTGTATTTTACCCTGAATCAGTTTCTGAGTCTTTGTTAATAAATATATCTGACTAACAGGAGACATCTCTTCCTTCCTTTTCTGTTTCTTTAGTTTCATGTGTGAACGACTATTTTCAAACTATCAGTTGTGTCTTGAACATGAGTGCTGCTCCTGAGGTCTGGTTCAACAGCTTGACTTTTGAACATAATTCAGAAAGGTACGCTCACCTCATTCAAAATGCTACACATGGCCAAGTAAACTAAATGAATTTACTGAAATAAAGAGTTGATTGAAATGACTTTTAGGAAAGCTGAAATTTGTTTTATAGTGTTTTATAGTGTTTTATGGTGCTTTTCTTCAACAAATGTATTAGAACCTAAAGATTTATGTTTAAAGTAGGAGAAAGTGTTAGTTTAAGTGTAGCCTTATTAACTATAACAGTTCAATTCAGTTCAATAATACTTTACTAATCCCAAAGGAAAATTAAGTTGTTGTGACTCATATCATCCTGGTTTCTTTAAAGAGTTGTTTATAGATACTGATGGCTGTGGGCAGGAAGAATCTCCTGCAGCCCTGATACTCTGGCTGGGTTCTTGTTAGGGCTTGGAGTTCGTCCAACTTGTTCCCCAATGAACATTGCCCATGATGATTGATGGAAGAGATGTTTTACCCTTCATGATTAATGGAAGAGATGGTTTAAATTTCTTACTGCTCTCCTCTCCAAAAGCAAAAGAGGTATTAGCAAAAATCCTTCCAGCTGCAAAGCATCTAATAGCAGAGGGGTTAATTGTTAAAAAAGCTATTTTAACCAGATAAAGAGGAATTTAAAAACAGGGCCTCTCCAGCATGCTGCCACCTTGAGTAGCATAATTCTAGAAGCGTCAGTTCACAGAAAATGCTTAGTCTGCTGATATTTTCTGATCATGCAACATCAGGAAAAAAAAGAAAATAAATTTTTGCCCAAAGTAGTGTTTTTATAATTTGCTGGAAATGTTACAGCAGGAAGGTCACAGGTTCACGGCCCGGCTGCAGGCTGTCTGTGTGGGGTTTGCATGGTCTTCCTGCATGCATGGGTTTTCTGCAGCTCCCCTCTTCATTTCATACACAATGTTACCCGACCTCTCTATTGTCTCAGGGTCTGGACTTGAGGGAGTCTCCTGAGTATCTCACCACTTTTGCAGGGTTTTTACTTCTTTGTGTCATCTCAAATACCCAGATTTTGGTGAGAATGCAGCTGAAAAGTTCACGTCTTTTCTCAGAATTTTAAGCCCCTGACTCAGGTCCCAACAGTACCATCTCAGTGAGATCTCAGAGTAGATGTGAGTCAGAGTGTGAGCTGTGTCTTTTGTCTCTGTGTGAGACCTGTCCAGCTGTCTGCAGGAGACAGGCAGCAGCTTTCTGTGACCCTGAATGAAAAAGAGAGCAGAGAAAATGGATGGATGCTGCCGAACAAGTGAAACCGTTTTTCACTCAAACTGTTTGCAGATGATATGATGTTTTATTTGATTAATGCTGGGGTCATGTTTCTGCTCAGCGACTCCTTCAGTCCCCTTCACCAAGTCAAAATATGTCCTCTGACCAAACGTCTTGTTACCCTCCTGGGGTTAGATTGTTCTTTGACTGATCTCATGTTCAAGCTTCTTATGTTGGTAAAACCACTGATGTTTTGTGGTTTTGACATAGATCTGTCTCATGTCCTCTGGTGGCAGCGGGTGACAGTTACCACACTGACTGTAAAGTGAAGGAAACACCATTTGATTCTTCGGATGTGTATAAAATTAGACTTTGTAATGAAACCAACTGCCAAGCAGAAACCTGGTTTCCAATTTATAACAGTAAGTCTGAATTTATTGTATTTGGCTCTGATTGCATCACTTATTTCTTCATGTTTGTGTATTATTGATAAACTAAATATGTGAGCCATCACATCGAAACAAGGATTAAGTCTAAAAGTGGAATATGGAGAAATAGGCAAATACAGTGTTTTGATTAAAATGTTATAAAAATAGCATTTTGTTAAAATATAATGAATAAAAGCCTTATCAACGCACCATTTGAATGAATTGTCTGAAATATAATGCTAAAACGAAATTTTGAAGCACTTTTTTGAGCAGTAGCAACAAAAAAACAGATTTTAAGGAAAAACGCATTAAAATTTTGAGATTTTACCTCTGAGCTAGCAAAGTTTTGTTTCTTTCCAGCTAGGAAATTTCAATAATCAAATAAAATTTGATGTTCCCTCTTTACAATACATCAAAAAATTCTCATTAAAATCACCATTAAATCATTAATAAAACTGAATTAGGATTCAGTCCAAATATTTATGAATTATTGTAACCAACAAGACAAATTAAGTCATATATATGGATTTACTTTTGATATCAGAATGAACCAGGTATCAAAATGTAGTTTTTAAAGCCAAGAATCTGAAAATATAATTAGGTCATTTTGACCAAATTTGACTTAATCCTAATTTCGATATGATGGGTCACAAATTTGCTGCACATTGGAGAGCTTGTGTGCCATAAACTGATGCAATTTGTGATTATTTTTAATAAACAGTTAAGCTAACACCACCACCTGAAGTTGAGCTCCAACAAACAGCAGAGTACGTCAACATCACCTGCAAAAGTGAACGATATCAGAAACATATGTATTTAAGTAATTCCCTCATCTTTGAGCTTTTGCTCCAGGATTCCAGCAGCGGTGACGTCAGGGTGAGATCTGCTGCTGTGAACACAGCCAGCTCATGTTTGTGTTTGTGTCCCAGCATTAACTCTTGATGTCTTCCACAGATCTTTCAGCTTAATTCATTAAAAAGTTGCTTACCAATGAAAAGAAGTCAGCTCAAACCAAACACTGAGTATTATATTAAAGCAAAATTTAAGCCTGATGAGAAAAATATATATAAAGCAACATGGAGTGAATGGAGCGAATCAATAAATTGGACAAATGAAGGTAAAATAAACTTTTTAAATCTTATATTAAATGTTTTTCTTCTTGAAGTCATATAAAGACTTCAAGAAGTCTTAATGAAAGAAGTGTCAGACGTTTCCCCGTTGCTTTCACAGAACACTGCAGATAATTTAAGTACGTCAGCCAATTCATAACCTTCCTCCTGTGTGTTTCTGACTCACTGAAGCTCTCTAATTTATTTCAGACCCATCAGAACCAGAAAACATTTCCATCATTCTGCTGAAATATCTGAGCCCTGTGTTTGTGCTCATTATTGCTTTTCTGGTTGTCTTCTACACTCCTGCTGCACGGTAAACCATCAGTCCTTTAAATGATTACAACTTTGGTGGAAACGTGTTTTGTTTTCCCTGATTAAATGTTATTTTATGTGACAGACTGAAGATAAAGTCTCTGTCCCACACTCCATCACCAGCCACCTTCTTTCAGCCTCTGTTTCAGAAGCATGAAGGAAATCTACAGGTGAGATTTATTTACTTTTTCCAGTTTTACATTCTTTTAATTTGAAGTATTAATGCTGAAATATACAGTATATATACATATATATATATATAT
>NW_013953140.1:68279-77540 GCF_001266775.1 Austrofundulus limnaeus
TTCCAGTGAAATATATTTATGTTTGTGGTTGTAATGTGACAAAATATGGAAAAGTTCAAGGGGTATGAATACTTTTGCAAACCACTGTATATATGTATACATATGGGGTTGAGTTTTTACAAACATAGAGCATAAAGTGAGAGGGGGAATGTGATGAGAAGTGCCACAGATGTGTCTTGTTGATGTGATTGTGTAAGAAAAAATTCCTCCTTTTATTTATTCTTTTTTTTTGCATTGCCCTGACACCCCTATCTTGAGCACAGCCTCTGGTCAGAAGTATTGATTGATATGGGCCAAATATTGCTGTGTAGCAGCACCAGACGTCTATGAAGTACTTAAAAAATGGCACTGAAAGTAAAAGTGAAAATACCTTAACAAAAAATGACTGTTAAACATAAATTTAATTAGTGGGAAAAGTATTTAACCAAAAGTCATAAAACTGCTTACAAAAATCAAGAAAGCAAAAGTAAAAGTACTTTTACACACACTCTAAAAAATAAACTGTTGAATTTACTAAACCAAACTGTTTCTACTAAAACAATTAACAGTAATTATGAAGCAATTTACATGTTTTCTTTTTTAGGTTTTAACTGTTACAAAATTAAAATAAAAGTAATGATTTTATAAAATACTTGGTAAAGTTACACATCCTCATAAAAATTACTTAAGTACTGTAACAAAGTAAATGCACTTAGTTGCTATATAAACCTCTGAACTTCACTGATGTTATTTTGCTCTGCTGAGCATCAGCTGACCAAGGCTGTGGGAAAATACAGCCTGTAGCAGCAGAACTGAAGGGATAACCAAAGCCAGACCTGACCTAGTACTAAAAGAAGACAGGGCGTCACTTCACATACAGAGACAGGAAGAAACTGATGACAGGAAGCTCCGCCTCCTTTTTAGAAACTCTAGGAATCTCAAATAAACTTATAGTCTTAGTTCAAGGGGCTTTGTCATAGAAGAAGGAGCTTTTAAAGAGCGTGACATATGCATCATCCAGAGCTCTTTTAAATTAAAATCACTTCTTTACAAAGGTTAAACACAATAAATAATCCTTCCTGGTTATCCTGTGTTGAATTTTCAGGACTGGCTGTCACCTCAAAGTAAATTTGCCGTGACGTACAACATGGAGAACGACTTGATAGCAGATGTCGTGACTGTTGTGCCGAAGCCAGTCACTAAAAGTCCAGAAGAGACCGAAGTCTTCCTCAGCACCGCCGTGCCTCAGCTGATATTCCCTCCAGGTCAAATGTCCTACGTTGGGGTCCCTGTTATGCACGAGGTCCCGCTCCCTGTCACAGCGGTCTGTCCAGGAGACACTCCATACACCCAGCTGCCTTGCTCCGTCTGGGGTTTTGGCCTTTCAGACATGGAAGTGGTCATCCCCTCGGCGCCGGTCTCTGACTTCCTGGAGATGAGCCACACGGACTCTGGCTACAGCTGTGAGGACCTGGCCCAGAGTTCTGAGAGCAGCTTACCCAGCAGTCCTGTCGAGGAGGAGTCACCGCCGCAGTTCTGCAATGATTACTGCATCCTGAACAAAACAGCTGAAGGCGTGGTTCCTGTTTTACTCTCCAAAGAAAGCAATGGAAACGTTTCATTAGACCTGAAGGCAGAAGGATGAAAACCAGAAGAAACTCTGATGAGGAGTGAATATCTTCTACTGTTGGGGTTCTTGATACTTGAAAATACGGTTTGGTAACTGAATAGCAGCATGATCTCTGGTTTGAACCTTTGTTTGAGACGAACAATTGTTTCTCTGTTTCTGTTGGACCTGTGGTGAACTGATGACCTGACTCTCTCTCACTGACAGATGGCATGAAGCCGACCAGATTCACATCTGTTGATTTATTGATGCATGAAGATGGCTTCTGCTTGTGTCCTTTGTATTTTCATGCTTTGCCTTTAGTCATGACTGAGCAGCATTTAGCTCAGGTTTTAGTGAAGAAAAACTTCACTAAACACAAAAACTTTATTTCAGATGTAGTTGTTGCTAACTCGAGGTACTGTACTTTCAAAGATATGTATCTGTCGTTAATTGTGTGAATGCCTCCATGACTCCTTTCATGTTTCTCTTTATTCTTTGTTATTCCAGTTTCTTCTGTATGTTTTTTGGACCACTTCTCCTTCCACAATTTTTGTGCTACTTAAACCCTTCATTTATCAAAATGTTCAGCTCATTCATGACATTCCGGCTATGACTTTTGGTAGCTTAAACTTTATACTTTTTTAGAAATTTAAATTTTTAAGCAGTTTTTTTCCCATTGACTTTGAATGGGTACATTTTTTGGACGGCTTCTCCGTCCACATTTTTTATGCTACCTTAACCATTCATATAATAAAATGTTCAGCTCTTACAGGACATTCCGGCTATGATTTTTGGTTTAGTTAATTTTTACAGTTTTTTAGCTATTTCAATTTTTAGAATTTTGGTTATGATGATGTCATCAGTGACAACATCAGTCACATAAGTGACTGATGATATCATCAGTGACATCAACAGTTCCATCAGTGACATCATCAATTTGTTTCTTAGCTTCAGCTAAAGTTATCAGCAAGAGGCATTCACAATAGCATTTTCGCCGGAAATGCAAATTCTCTAGTCAGTGTGCATTGCCAATGAAATGCACACTATTGTGATTCGTTTCTCATCCAAGTCAACTCAACTTTGCCATGCTTCTCCTCCTGCATACTTTATCCTAGAGCTGCCATTGTAATTTATATCTGTAAAGCCCCTGTGTCAAATGATGGTTATGCCTTTTGGTGCCTGTAAAACTTGTAGTTTTTGAAATATTAATGTTTAATAAATTATAATGACAGTCAATGGAGCCTTGTATTGGTCCAATACTGTCCCCTGCTGCATCTACACAATATGGTACTGCACCACAGTTTCATAATATTTAAACTCAGCAGTTCAGTGATGACAATATTAATTTGATTGTATTTTGATGTTTTACTGTAATACTATCTTTATGTTGTCCTATTGCTGTAATATATCGCACTTAAGTGTCAATAATTACATTTGCAAGGTAAACTTTTTCTGTATACATACAATCCAATCCCAAGGATTGTCCTCTGCCACCTCTCCTATAGTCTCATGATGAGCACTGTGGGCTTTTATGCGGGAGATCAGGATTCAAATCCAGCTACTGCAACTTTAACAAAAATCTCTTCAAACTTCATATTGTCACACAATTACTTTAATTACAAACACCTACTGATGTGACAGGCACAAGCTGGTATAGAAAACACATTTGAACTTGGTCAAAGTTTATTCTGAAAGTCCAATGCTTCTGCCTACATTGTCTTACAGCTGCCATTGTAATTTCTGTTTGTAGAGGTCCTGTGCCAAATGATTGCTATGGCTTTTGGTACCTGTACAACTTATAGTTTTTGAAATGTTAATGTTGAAACTTTATTCCAAATTCATAAAATGAGAGTCAATGGGACCTTGTAATGGTCCAATACTGCCCCCAGCTGTACTCCACTTGGTACTGCACCATAGTTTTTTTATTTAATCTCAATAGTTCAGTGTTTGCGATACTAATATGATTGTATTTTGATGTTTAACTATGTCATTATCTTAATATTGCTCTATTGCTGTAATATTATGCAGTTTTGTGTCAATAATTGTATTGGCAATGTGGCCTCCTTCTGCACACATACAAACCAAGCCCTGGCACCACACTCTGCCAAAGCTCCAACAGTCTAATGGTCTATGTCATGGTCTTTCGTGTGGGAGATCAGGGTTCAAAACCAAGCTAATGCAACTTTAACAAAAAATCTATTCCAACTTCAGATTGTCACTCAATTACCTTCATGAAAAA
The DNA here is from genome assembly GCF_001266775.1 of Austrofundulus limnaeus. Classification (NCBI taxonomy): domain Eukaryota; kingdom Metazoa; phylum Chordata; class Actinopteri; order Cyprinodontiformes; family Rivulidae; genus Austrofundulus; species Austrofundulus limnaeus. The sequence continues at coordinate 72,107 of NW_013953140.1, forward strand.
CACCTGCTGATGTGACAGGCTCAAGCTGGTTTAGAAAACTTCTTTGAACTTGGTCAAAGTTCCTTCTGCAAGTCCAATGCTCCAGCATACCTTGTCATACAGCTGCCATTGCAATTTCTGTCTGTAAAGGTCCTGTGCCAAATGATTGCTATGCCTTTTGGTACCTGTACAACTTGTAGTTTTTGAAATATTAATGTTTAAACTTTATTCCAAATTCATAAAATGGGAGTCAATGGGGCCTTGTAATGGTCCAATACTGCCCCCAGCTGTACTCAACTTGGTACTGCACCATATTTTTTATATTTAATCTCAATAGTTCACTGTGTTTACAATACTATATGATTGTATTTTGATGTTTTACTATAATACTGCTCTATTGTTTTAATATTATGCATTTTGTGTCAATAATTGTATTGGCAATGTGGCCTCTTTCTGCACACGTACAAACCAACCCCTGCCATCACCTTCTGCTACAACTCCATTGGTCTAATGGTCTATGTCATGGACTTTCATGTGGGAGATCAGGGTTCAAAACCCAGCTAACGCAACTTTAACAAAAAATCTCCAACTTCATATTGTCATGCAATTACCTTAATTACAAACACCTGCTGACGTGACAGGCACAAGCTGGTGTAGAAAAACACATTTGAACTTGGTCAAAGTTCCTTCTGCAAGTCCAATGCTGCAGGCAAAGCCATGCTACATGGCAACGCACACTTGTTTTTACATCGTAAAAACTCATGTCTAGTTGTTTTATTGTTTTTAATCATTTTTAGAAATATTAAATGTTTTCTATGAAGAAATCAATAAAAAATATTTAAATCTTGTCGGGGTTGGTGAAAATGCACCTGGTGAAAAGTGGCACCAAGGATGCAATGGCAAAATAAAAAAATATTAAAAACTAAAATAAAAGTTGACTCAGTAGCAAAATATAAAAAAAATCTAAACATGAAGGAGGACCAGATTATCAGGAGGTGGGCAGGACAAACCCAGGGTGCAGGCAAAAGGTTCAAAAGGCAAAAAAAAGGCTTTAATACAGAACAAAACCGCTGATGATGCAGCTCAAAAACATTCACAAGATCCCTGGGGGAAAACCAGCTGGAGGAACTCAGAGACACCTCACTGGCTGCAGCACAATACAACGAACGGACAAAGACTGAACACAGGACACAGAATGTAAAGGTGAACTAATGAGAGACAATGGAAAACACCTGGGGAGGCACAAGAGGAAACAGGTGAGGGTGGGCGGGGCTGAAAGTAAGAAAACACGGAAGAGAGACACAGGGGAACAGAGAAACACTAGAAAATGAAAGCTAAAACACACAGATCAGGCCACAGGTGGTATGAAACCAAAATAAAATAATAAGAACATGAAACAGGTGTTAATGATCTGAGAAATGGCTGGTGACACTGGGAGACAATGGAAATAAAATCACAAAGTAAAAACTCAGCTTTAGACTGCGTGACCCGTTCTGTTCAAACTAAAGTTTAGTTTAGCTTCACACCACAGAATAATACAAGTTATTTTGTTTTTAACCTTTTAGGAAACAGACAAACAGTTGGGCAGGTTTAGGATTCCAAGAATGGTTTATTACAATCTGGAAAAAAAATCAAGATTATTGAAAGAAACAATGAGAAGAACAGATTAAATCACAAATAAATCAGAAAATCTGGAGAAAACCCACACCTACATAATAAGAACACGCTTTACTCAGAAAGTATTTGAAAACCAAAACCTGACAGGATTTATTTTTACAAAATAACAGTTCCAGCATGAATAAACTAAATCAGCTGCTGATATTTCAATTTAAAACTACAAAATAAAACTACAGATAAAAGTAATTCAGACAGACTGCAGCTGTGAAAACTACCCAGTTTGAGATGTGGAAAGACTCAGGACATCAGAGTGAACATCTTTTGTGTGTTTTTATTATTATTTCTGTCAACACAGAGAAATGTTGCTCACACTGAGATATTTACCAGCTTTCATCAGGTGTGTGACAATCCTTGATCACAGGCACAGGTGAGCTGACACATTTTTTTAGATTTAAGTGATCAAAAGTCATGTGGATGTAGTCTTCAATAAAAAGTAAAATATATTTTAGTGTAAGCTGTTTTTTTACATTCTGAGCAAATTTCATAAAAAAGCATTGCTCTGAAGTGTGTTTTAAGGCCCACAAGCAGCACAATCTGATTGCGTCAGTGCTGAAATTTACCTCTTTTTGTTCCAATAAAATTGCGTAACTTCTTAATTTCTCAACCAAACTGAATTTGTATTATTTGCTAATTTGATGAAGCTCAGTGCCTCCAAATCCGAGGCCATGGTCTTGAGCCGGAAAAGGGCAGAGTGCCTTCTCCGGGTCAGGGGGGTCGCCCTGTCTCAAGTGGAGGAGTTTAAGTATCTGGGGATCTTGTTCACGAATGGGGGAAGAACGGAGCGGGAGATCGACAGGCGGATTGGCGCAGCGTCTGCTGTAAAGCGGGCGCTGTACCGGTCCGTTGTGGTGAAGAGAGAGCTGAGTCAGAAAGCGAAGCTCTCGATTTACCGGTCGATCTACGTTCCTACCCTCATCTATGGTCATGAGCTTTGGGTCATGACCGAAAGAACGAGGTCCCGGATACAAGCGGCCGAAATGGGTTTCCTCCGCAGGGTGGCTGGGCTCTCCCTTAGAGATAGGGTGAGAAGCTCGGTCATCCGGGAGGGACTCAGAGTAGAGCCGCTGCTCCTCCACGTCGAGAGGAGCCAGTTGAGGTGGCTCGGGCATCTGGTAAGGATGCCTCCTGGACGCCTCCCTGGTGAGGTATTCCGGGCACGTCCCACCGGGAGGAGGCCCCGAGGAAGACCCAGGACACGCTGGAGGGACTATGTCTCTCGGCTGGCCTGGGAACGCCTTGGAGTTCCCCCGGAGGAGCTGGAAGAAGTGGCTGGGGAGAGGGAGGTCTGGGCCTCCCTTCTGAAGCTGCTGCCCCCGCGACCCGACCCCGGATAGGCGGAAGAAAATGGATGGATGGATGGATGGATGCTAATTTGATTGTAGCTACATCTAATAAAATGTTTTTAATACAATTAGGGAATTTTTTTGATTTTTGTCACATACTAGTGAAAAGAATTTAGACGTATTTGTTTACCTTTTTACCTGTTTGTAACCAGATAGAAAATACACAATACTTGAATGTTTGAATGTGAAAAGACTTCATACAACCACAACAACCACACTGAATCACCAGATTTAATGCTTTCTCTCTATGCATTCAGTAAAGCATCCAGGTGTGATAATTTTATAACCTTCTTCAGGACCTGACTCCACATATGTTCATTGCATCGTTAAAATGGGCCAACCTACAGCTGAATCCAGGTCCTCATACATTTTTATTATTTGTTGTGTGTCCAGGCATGCATCTAAACCAGGGGTCTGCAACCTGTGGCTCTGGGGCCACATGTGTTGCTTTGGTCCCTCAGCAGTGGCTCTTTGAACAGGGGATTCTGATGTTATCAGTCCATGAAATGGACATTATTATCCGTTATCAGTCCCATGCAATGGCTTCAGAATGTCCCTACTGTGCCTTCTAGCCTTCAGACTGTCCCGACAGTGCCCCCTAGTGGGTTAATATATCAATGACAATGAATGTGTAAATAACCACATTAGCAAAACATATTTTAATAAAATTTTTGTCCACGCCTAGTGGCGTTCCTTGCTCTTGCCATCTGTGTTGGTCTCAAGCCCCAGTCTCCTGCTTTGTGGTCTGACGCTCTACCCTTTGCCCTATTAAGGCCACATTATACACCTCTCGGAGGGCGATGTCTTTGGTGGTGTCTTTAGCGCTAACCAGGACATTTTCTCTAAAGTTAACCTTAGTGGCTTTTGCCTCATGTTAACCTGTTTTTTATGCCTCATATTAACCAGATAGTGGTTTTATGCCTCATACTAACCAGATAGTGGTTTTATGCCTCATATTAACCAGATAGTGGTTTTATGCCTCATACTAACCAGCTGACAATCGGAAGCCATTCTATGGGACGGGAAACCTGCTAACCGGCACAGGCAGGACATTCTGAAGCCATTCAAGGGGACTGATAATGACTAATAACGTCCATTTCATGGATGATAACATCTGAAGCGGGTGCAGGAGGATTCCGACATGCTTTGAAAATATGGCCAAACATTGTTTGTGTGTTTTTTATACCCACAACAGAAATCCATTTGGATTCAAATATGTGATCAATACTAATACAAAATGTAAAACATGCTAGCCTGTTATGCACTTAAGTGATCCAACTTCTTTCTATGATCTTTCTCTGAGATCCATCAGAATTACATTTAAATAGTTAGAAGACTACATAACAATAAGAATTAGAAAAAAATGCCTGAATAATTCAGTTGTCCTCGTTTTTATAAATTTGTTACAAACTATACAGTATTTTTCTTGTTTACATGAATATGGTGTTTTCATTTCTGTGAAAATGTATAAAAATAATAATAAATAATAAAATTTGCAGTGTATGTTTTTTTTTTTTTGCTTTATAATGTCACCTCCACTGGCCGTAAAGGTTCCCAAAAGGCCTCGAAAAGGCCCACGGACCACCAGGTGATAACTGCAGATGTAGCTTGTTTTGGGGCTCTGGACACATTTTAATAGTGCTTCAAGTAACAAAAATGGCTCTTTTGATCATAAAGTTTGCAGACCCCTGATTTAAACTAACAATACCTCCTGCCCTGGGCAACATATTTTAGAGCCACCCAGACCAGTCTGTACAGAAAATAATCATTTTAATCACAAAAATAATCACACAATAAAGATATCATTGTTCACATAAAGACTATAAAATGTGTGCTTTTAAAAATCAAACCCCAATAATTTTTTTCATTTTCACCAGCTTCAATAACTCTGCTCCACCTCAGAGTGACTGTGATTCATGAAGAAAGTCTCTTGGCTGTCACTGACTGGGATTTCAGCCCTGACCTGGTTCCATTCTTTGACAGCACTGAGGCACAGAGGACCACAGGAGGAAAGTGAAAGTAAGAGGAAGTGGCTGCATGTGAAGACGAGCAGGATGTTGTGCCACAAGGTGCACGTTCACGTTAGCTTACAGAGGAAACAACCCCGTCAACAGCTGTGACAACCAGTGGAAAGCTACTCACATTTTGTGGTTTGGATTTATTTTCCAGTCTTGATTTGTCTAAATGAACGGTGTGTGGCAAATCCAACGACTCTATAATATCTCTGCTCATCAGGTGTCGGAGCAGTGATGCCCACACCACAAGTTTCCCCTCAGGGTTGTGACACATCGGAGGCTTTTCCCCATTGAGCTGCCCTGAGTGCCACTCGTTTACAGGAGGCTGAAGGATGGATGGATGGATGGATGGATGGATGGATGGATGGATGGATGGATGGATGGATGGATGGATGGATGGATGGATGGATGGATGGATGG
>NW_013953140.1:78760-81310 GCF_001266775.1 Austrofundulus limnaeus
AAAATATAATGTTGTGTTTTGTTTTATTTACAGGCTGTTGCAAAGGTCAACAATAAAATCATAATAGAAGAGCAAACACAATTAAACCAACAAACAATATTTAACAGAATAAAATGCAAAATAATAGGTAACACCAATAAATACTAACAGTTATGACATGAGATTTGTTGACACCCCCCCCCCCCAAAAAAAAAAAAAAAAAAAAAAAAAAAACTGAAGGAGACATAAGCTGCTTTTAAATCCCTCTTTTTCACATTTAAATCCGTCATTTAGGGTCTAGATAAAGTGGAACTGAATTCCTCCTTATTGTAACTGCACAAGCCCCGCCCCTTTTCTGAGGCATGTCTCAGATCAACTCGTTTTGATGCTGTTTCTTTAAATCCAAATGAGGTGCCCCCCACCCCCCCGCTTTCAGACTGGTTCATTCTAGCTTGATAGAAGGGTTACAACTATGTAACTGTGCAGAACCGTTTGTCAAATGAAGGCAAGACTTGTCCATCCAGCCTTACATGTTGGAGCCAGAGTCTGACCCAGAACCAGAGGAGAATTAAGACCACCAAATTGTCGTTGGTAAGTCCAGACCCTATTAAGAAGTTCCATAAGTTTAAATATTTTTGACATAATTCAGAAAACATTATAGAAAACAGAGAAACTGAACAGGTTGAACAATATGAAACAAACACAATATAAAAATGTCTTTGCAGATAGAGACTCCAAGTAAAACAAAATATGTTAATGCTTAAAAAGTAGATTTTTCAGGACATATCTCCTTTAAAACCACCAATGGGTAAGACTTGTAATGGTTGGAAATACTTATTTTTCCAAAGCTGTGTCCTGTTATAAAACATGTCTGATGCCTTTAGGCTCATAACAACAGTGGTGGGCACCAGTGGCGCCTGCAGGTGTACAGCTGTGTGCACTGTGCATACCTTGAGATTTTCCTTTGAGTAAAAAAAAAACGTTTTTAAAAGCATTTGACTTTTTAATGATTTTTCACTTTATTATTACAAAAATGGTGGACAAAATAACATAAGAAAGTGTCTTTTGTCAGAACTTCCTGTACATTCATCTGTGTGCGTCTGGGGGTGGGCGCATGCGTCTGAAACTAAAGTCATTAGTTTATTTTGTTTATTTGGCGGCTGCCCTGGCGCTTTGACTGTGCGCAATGAAGTTAACTAAACGTGAGTGAGCGGACTTTTAAACAGGTAAATCTTGCGGAAACGTTTACAAAAGAGTAGTAATAAAGTGTCATCGTTTTGCCTCGTCCTGGATGTAACTGACAGCACCTGAGCCAGGAAATCTCTCCTCCAGTGGACAAAGCTTTTCTCTGCCTTCACTTCAGCTTCACTCTGCAGCTACCTCTCCCCCAGGCAGTGCTGGCTCCAGCCATTTTGGTGCCCCAGAGTTGAAGTGCAACCCGCCGCCCCCCCACCCCCCGAACTATGTCCAACCCACCCCAATTTGAACCCCCTAAATTCAAGTTTGACAGTATAAGGTACTATGGTAAACTTAGATTTATTTTCATTCCCAGAAAGCAAATAAATAACAACAGACATGTCAACTTGTACAGATCGTCCAGAAGTTATAATGATTTTACTTTATAAGGATTTTACGTCATTTTGCAGGTATAGAGCAATCTCACAGATTTTTTCAACTCTTACGGATTTTTTCAAAACCTCATTTTCAAATGTATCTAACATGTCAGAGCCTGTAGGATGATTTAAAAACAATAAATAACATTAAATAACCATCTTCCAACCATTTCTGCTGCTAGAAATAAGTTTAGAACTTTTTCTGCTCTCCTTTCCTCCTGCTTCACAGCGGGCGCTTTCACGTCCTCAGCGAGGCTGACCCCCCCCCCCCCCCCCCCACGGGTGTGAGTTGCATGGACGTTTTGCTAAATTTACGGATTTTCGAGGCTTTTTATCAGGTAAACGTCCGAAGAGGTTGAAATGTGTGAGACAACAAAATACAGACTTGTTATTATTGAGTTTGTCAACACGAACCGCTACCTGAGAGGTACTACTAGCCCCTCCCCCGTCAGAGTGTCAGAGCAGGATGAGTCAGTGCAACGTCAATCAAATGAGAGAAAGCGTGGGGGTGATTGCTGCATGGGTGGGGGGAGAAAATGTTTTATGGGTAGTAGTTTATTTTTCCTGTAATACTTCATTGTAGTTTTTTTTTAAGACAAAGCTAATTGAAAGGGGCGCTGAACAGAGTTACAACCAGGGATTACAAATAATTACTTTTTTTTCTTCTGCAGTTCAGCACCCTCTCCAGCAGATGGCGCTCTAGGCGACTGCCCAGTTCACCTATGCCAAGAACCGGCTCTGCCCCCATGAGCCCAGCTCAGCCACAGGTAACTGTAACCACCTGGTTTCAGTCAGACCATCTTTTTTGAGTTTGAGCAAAATGTGTTCTGAGCTGAGGGTTTGTTGTCGCTCCACGTCGTGTTCCCCTTCAAAGAAAAAAAAAAACTCCCTGAATAACACCTTTCTCTGACCTCACCCTTTTATCAGTGACATAGTTTCCACTACAGTCTGCATAAGT
>NW_013953140.1:81393-86978 GCF_001266775.1 Austrofundulus limnaeus
ATTTAATTTAATTTAATTTAATTTAATTCATTTTAATGCTGTGGCCGCAGCTTGTTGTGACTGATCTGATGCTGCTCTGCCTTCCTCTCTCTCCCTTCTTCCTGCAAATGACGCAGACAGAAATATGTAATGTTGCAAACTGCAGCCACTAAATAGCTTTTCGATTTTTTTAAATTTTTTTGACATTTCGTAATGTGACGAGTCAAAAGTGGGACAAATGTGTGCGCACTTTGGGCCTGTGGAACAGATACGCATCGCGCTCCTGTGGCTGTCGGTCAGGACCTGGCGCGTTGCGAAGTTGATGTTTTGTGTGCCACGCACATTGCGCCCATGTGGTCTGTATTTGTGTGTGTCAGGTAGATGGGTTTGTGCGTACCCTCCAATAAAATCCTGCAGGCGTCCCTGGTGGGCTCAGTTCCCCTAAAACACTAAAGCACTAACAGGGGAACTAATTTCCTGGTTAGTGCTTTGGGGTTTTTGCTAACTTCTTAATTGGATTAGTGGAATAGCACTTGCTAAATTTATGGGCTAAATTTTGCTTCTGACCCACAAAATAACAGTTGCAGATATTGTTCCATATGTAAACAAGTATACAGTATATTACTTGTTTACGTGTGCAAACTTTGCTAATTACTCTGTTAAACATGGTAATAATAACTATAGGCAAATCTAATGACTATGATACTAATTTTTTTTATTTCTGGTTATTTTAAAAAATTGCAATAATCATGATGAAAATATTCCTTAGCATTTCTTTGTGCATTTAAATTGATGTCTGGAAGTCATCTTGATGTTTTGTGACCCACAAAGAGGTCCTGACCTCAACTTTTGGGACCCCTGCACCAAATGAAATATTAACAATATTCTGCTCACAGAAAATAATCTCATGTTGACTCTGAGGAATATTCCATGGGTCTTTTGGGATTTTAGTGCTTTAGAATTAGCTTTTGCTAAATTTTTAAGTGTGTTAGTGCTTTAGATTTAGGTTATCTAAATATTAGAGTTAGTGCTTAAGGGTTAGTGCAACTAATTTTTAGATTAGTGCTGCCCACTACTGCATAAAACACTTTTTAATATAATGATAAAAGTGTGTCCAAAAATACAGAGAAACCTAAACATAAAGTCAGTGGAAAAATATGCACACTCTGTATCTTTTCTGTTTTGTTGCCTCAAAACTTTTAGTCAGTGTGCATTGCCAGTGCAATGCATACTATTGTGATTCGTTTCCCATCCAAGTCATCTCAACTTTGCCATGCTTCTCCTCCTGCATACTTTGTCCTACAGCTGCCATTGTAATTTATATCTGTAAAGCCCCTGTGTCAAATGATGGCTATGCCTTTTGGTGCCAGTAAAACTTATTGTTTTTGAACTATTAATGTTTAATAAATTATAATGGCAGTCAATAGAGCCTTGTATTAGTCCAATTCTGCCCCCTGCTGCATCTACACAATATGGTACTGCACCATAGTTTCATAATATTTAAACTCAGTAGTTCAGTGATTACAATATTAATATGATTGTATTTTGATGTTTTACTGTAATACTGTCTTTATGTTGTCCTATTGCTGTAATATATTGCACTTAAGTGTCAATAATTGCATTGGCAAGGTGAACTTTTTCTGTATACATACAATCCAATCCCTGGGATTGTCCTCTGCCACATCTCCTATAGTCTCATGATGAGCACTGTGGGCTTTCATGTGGGAGATCAGGGTTCAAATCCAGCTACTGCAAATTTAACAAAAATCTCTTTAAACTTCATATTGTTACACAATTACCTTAATTACAAACACCTGCTGACGTGACAGGCACAAGCTGGTATAGAAAACACATTTGAACTTGGTCCCATTTCATTCTGCAAGTCCAATGCAGCAGGCAAAGCCACGCTGCAATGACATGCACTGTAAAAAATGAAATGTTGGATTTACTTAACCATGTTATGTTACCTGGTTCCACTTAACTGAGTTGAGTAAATTCAAAGCAATTTACCAGTTTTTTAGCCAAAGAACATGAGTATGTTGCCTTGAATTTATAACATGGTTAAGTAAATCCAGCATTTCATTTTTAGAGTGTGCTACATGGCAATGCACACTTGTTTTTACATTGTAAAAACCCATGTCTAGTTTAAATTGATTTTCTGTTTGTTTACAGGCAGAAACCTCAGAGGAAACCATCGCCACAGTGAAGCACGTGGCAGCTTCATGCTGTGGGACGGGTCAGAGTTTAAAGAAGGGGAGTGAAACAGAGAGAAACTCTGCAATGATCCAGCCTCTAGTTTGATTTAAAGATTGTTGGACACACAAGCAGCAACCGTTGTGTTTTTTTTTTTTTCAACTGATGCGTTGTGTTTATTAGAAGAACCGTTGTCCTGATGCATCTCAGTAATCCAGGTAAAAAATCAAAAGGAAAAAAAATAGTATAGGTCCTCTGGACGGGTTCTTCTTTAATGAAACGTTTCGTCTCTCCTCCAAGACACTTCTTCAGTCTGAGAGTTTCAGGCAAAATTCAGGCTTTTAAGTCCTGCCTCCATGTGACTGATACTCACATCACATGGCTATCGCTCACCCTAATTAATACCTATTGTTAACAGGGGGTGGAGTGATACTGCCAATGACAGCGCTGTAGGAGTGGGACAGCTGAAAACTGAGGCCCCCACCTCTGTTTAATGATGGACGGTCTTTCTTCACAAAAATGGCTTATTTTACTCCTCTCTCAAACCAACGTTCCTCCCTATCAAGAATGAGAACATCCTCATCTCGGTCAATCCTTCAGAGATGAGGATGTTCTCATTCTTGATAGGGAGGAACGTTGGTTTGAGAGAGGAGTAAAAGAAGTCATTTTTGTAAAGAAAGACCGTCCATCATTAAACAGAGGTGGAGGCCTCCGTTTTCAGCTGTCCCACTCCTACAGCGCTGTCATTGGCAGTATCACTCCACCCCCTGTTAACAATAGGTATTAATTAGGGTGAGCGATGGCCATGTGATGTGAGTATCAGTCACCTGTGAACCATAGCCATGTGATGTGAGTATGAGTCACCTGTGAACGATAGCCATGTGATGTGAGTATCAGTCACCTGGAGGCAGGACTYAAAAGCCTGAATTTWGCCTGAAACTCTCAGACTGAAGAAGTCTCTTGGAAGAGAGACGAAACGTTTCATTAAAGAAGAACCTGTCCAGAAGACCTATACTATTTTTTTTCCTTTAGAAGAACCGTTCTAAAGTCCTTTCAGACTTTAGGTTAAATAAAGAGATTAAGAGTTTGCTACCCACCGTGCTTGTCTTCCACAGCATCAACACTGTATTTAACTCAAACAGATTTTTCTTTGTTCAGACAACATCTTCTCAGGTTGTGTCAAACATTCGACACACGAAACGTTTTCTTTATCTGACAAACAAAACTCTCTCACTTTGTGCTCTTTGAGACTCAGAACTGACTGTGTGCTGGGTTTGTTGTTGCTGAGCACTTTTGCATGTTTGTAGGGAATTTGCTGACGTGTGAACCCACAAAGACACATTTTGCTTCTTGTTATTAGTTCAAAGTTTTTCATTGATGACAGTTGAAACTGTAATTTATAAATAGATATATTTATGGCAGGCTAGGGTTTGTTTACAGTGTAAACATAAGAACACAACATCTCCTGGTGGAGCTGAACATTTTATTTATGAATGGTTTGAGCACAAAGGATTCAGAGGTAGTGAGGCTGTTATAAATAAAACAGGAAAACAAAAGAGTAAACGCTGATTCAGCATTAATGACTGACTTCAGCTGAAGCAGATTGGACACAAAAAGAATAACGTTGTTTACAAAATGTAATTCTGCAAAATGTATACTACCCCCTTGTGGTGAAAATTTTAAAAAGCTAGTGTGCAGAAGCCTTGAGAGTTCTACTTTAAAAACCCAGATTCAGTAGTGCAAGTGAGATGTTTTGTAGTGCACATGTCAAGACATTTCAGGCACTGATGAGAAATTTAATATACAAATTTATGTGTCGTTTGTGTAAATCCAAGAACAGTCGTATTTTAATGTTGTCACATCCATCTGGGAGTGCATCACGCTACCAGTCATCTTAATGGAAATACTGGTACACAAGTCTTTTATAAGTTTTGTTCTTTTCTGTTGTGTATTATGTTTGTTTCTGTCTCTTTTAAACTAATCAATCAAAAATAACTTCTGATTTTGATGCTAATCTTCTAAACTTAATTGAGTTTAAATATTTTTAATTTAAGAAAGTGTTTTTATTTGACTAAAATTCTATTTAATAAAATAAAATAAATACCTACTGTTCACCTGAGACTTGAAATAGAGATTATTCTGCACGGCAGCAGATAAATACTGTGTCCAGGTTTTTCTTTCTCAGAACTGAGTGGTTTTGTGTGTTTGTGTTCTGTGAACTGTGAGTGTGGTGGAACTGCCCCGTCCTTTCCCTGATAACTGAAACCATGACAGACAGACTCGTGTTTTTAGCTGTTGTTACAGTGCAGAGTGTGCAGGATGGTATCAGGTAGAAATGTGGTCGTGGAGGCGTCACCCTGCTGTTGCACGCATCGTGCAGTGACTTATTGTCCAAACGTGATTTTAGTTTCAGCAACATCCTCCTTTTGACCCCTTTTTTTAAACTCTGTCCAAAGTTCACATGAGAGACAACAACTTCCCTTTAACTCTTTCAGAAAACTTGTGATTTCCTGTGTGAACTGAAAAAAGACACATGTTCTGTTTTAGAGGCTGAGGAGCCAAAGCAGAGATTTTACAACAGATTTATATTTAAAATAACTTATCTGCAATCATTGGTTTTTAGTCAGCTATGGTTTCATTAATCAGTGAAGAGATGGGCTCTTAAATATATTTGTGCAACCGTGCAAAAGTCTTAAATTGATGTATTTGACTTTGAAGGGACCAAACTTTCTGTTCTACTTTCAGGATGGTCTTGATCAACAGACCTCTGAGCTTTCTGAAGGTATTTCCTGTTTTTATTTATTTTTTCTTTGTTTCAGTTTAGTTCTCATGTCTGATTATTATGAACATGGAGTGTCCTTAAGAGAAAACTGGACAAGTGTCGAAGCACCTGGCACAGAAGCATCCTTCAGTGATGCTTCGCTGAAATGTTTTCAGCTGATCTTAGAATCACTTTATTAGAGCTTAATTCCTGTCAAGCTGTATAATTTTTAGGAGTTTTCATTAGTTCAATAGAAAATATGAAAAAGAAAATTGTGTTTTGTGTCAGCACAGTGTGGCTGACCCCTTTGGGAGCCCCAAAAAATAACATTCCTTTCAAAATATCTGCCAAGTACAAGAACTGAAATTATGCTTGAAAAGTACTCAACATTTATAATAAATATTAATATTTAAATAAGTTGTTTAAAATTAACAAGTAATTAAAGATAGTTTTGGAGTTCCATCTCTCCCCCTTGTGGCCATAAGTGGTAATGATTCATGTTTCAAGTTCAGTGGATTCATTTGTTTCTCCTTTGAGCCTGACTTGGGCTTTAATTTGCAAAGAGTGTTTTAATTTTATTATTATTACCATTTAAGTATTTATCTTTACACATATGTCTTTCCTCAAATAAACATGAACAATATATATATAT
>NW_013953140.1:87285-88484 GCF_001266775.1 Austrofundulus limnaeus
ATATATATAAATAGCCCGTGTTTTAATGAGATTTATGTAATTCTGGTTCCTGGCCAGCAGGGGGCGCTGTGGTGACCGGGTTTACTCCACTGTTCAAACGAAGAAGAAGAAGTCAACAGCGGTCTGAGCTGCTACTTGTTTAGACGGGTTTGTAAGGTAAATAATAACGTCAGGACTAATGTTTGGTGTTTGATTTCGACTTATATCGTCCAAAAATCCCAAATTATCGTGTTTAACGTGACTTTTGAAGGACTGTGTGCCCGCAGCTGCTGGCTTCAGCTCGCTGTAGCATCCTTAGCGCCTAGCGGGACTGAATCAGGTCGCTTTTTAAGGATGAATTTGATGGAAAACAAAACTCTGTACCCGCATCTGCGCGACGAAGACGCGGTGGTGGTGGAGAACGCCGTCAAACTAGCCATCGACTCGGTTTTGAACGTTCTGTACGGGGTGAACAGCGCCAAGGCTCGGGAGTACCAGCGGATGGTGGCCGACAGGGACAAAGAGATCCAGCGGCTGGAGAGCAGGCTGACGGAGCTGGAGCATGAGCTGCAGGTGCTGCGCAGACACGGCTGCACGTGCGCGCTGTTCCAGGGCAGGTCCCGGACCTCCGGGAACCGACAGAGCGGGGAGCAGGGCGGCTTCGAACCCGGATCTGTTGACTCGGGGATGACGGCGGAACCGCAGGAGGAGTGTGAGATGATGCTGTCCTGTGAGTCAATGTTTGTTTTTGTTGCAGAAAAACGTGTTTAAACCCCACTTACTTAATTCATACTTCAATATAGAGATGTTTACCCATAATGCACTGCGCCTGTTTGAAGAAAGGTAAGTTGGCCCCAGCTGTCAAGCACGGTGGTGGGAGGATGATGCTCCACAGGTTCTGGACACCTTCCAGTCTGGTCCTCTGTGAACCAATGAGACCATCTGTCCAAACTGTGTCAGGATGCAACAGGACAATGACGTCAAAAACAAAACACCAAAAGAAATAGTCAAGTCAGCTTTATTTATATTGCTCATTTAAACAAACATTTAAAAACAACAGCTGTCGGCCAAAGTGCTTCACATGTTGCAACAACAACACTAGTGACAAACAAAAGAACCAAGCTGTTTATTGATCCAGTCAAAGTCCAGGAGTCTCATTTAGGATTGCGTGGAAACCATACTAAAAGTGAACGTACGGCCAAAAGGCGGAAATGGCGTAC
>NW_013953140.1:89897-102331 GCF_001266775.1 Austrofundulus limnaeus
AAAAGTGGCGTACGCAAGTTTCTGGGCTCAAATTGTGCGTACGCCAGTTTTATAAATCTGACCCCTGATCATTGACCGCATCTAGAAATATTGGATTTCAAACCAGACCTGGGAAGTTGGAACCGGAATGGGACCAGCATCTCCACAAGACGGTCTTAAGTTTTACGTTCCGCTCTCCATGTAAACAAACAAGACTTTGACCTTATTAAACTATAAAAATACACAGCAGGGATGTAATGGTTCAAAATTATGATTCATTATTTGTTTTTTGTTTGTTTGGTTTCTAAACCAGGTTTTTCTCAAACTTATTGGATCTGAGAACCCCTCATAGAGGTGAAAATATCCCAGGGACCCCCTCATAAACCTCGTGCCAATTTAAAATGGATTTACTGCCATTTTAACGCCTAAATACCATAAAAATAATTAATGTTTATTTGGTTGAGTAAGTTTATTTTACTGGTACATTGTTCCTCTTATGCATTTATGATTTTATTTTAAATGAAAAACAAAATTAACAGTTTATTACAAATTTTTGAGGACCCCCCCAAGTTATGGCTTGCGGACCCCAGTTTGAGAACCTCTATTTTAAACAAATTAATTGTAGCCATTTTATAACCAAATCTGTTTCTTTTCTTTTAGATTTTAGATTTATTTTGTTTTATTTACAAGAAAAAGAAAACAAAATGAAACACTATTTTACAAACACAAATCAATAATTTGCCCAAAAAAAAGGTAGAGTAGGCTGAAGGAACTGTAACTGTGTGTTGTCTCAGTAACAGAAAATAACTTCAAAATAAATAAAAAAAATATCATAAGTCATTTTGTGACCAAAAGTTCTGAATTATCAAACTGATGTCTTAAAGACACAACTTCCTGTTTTACAATAACAGTGACATTGATGCACGTTTTAAGCCGTTATGTCTCTAATACTAGTTTATCTCTTTAGTTGTGATCAAATGATTTGATGGTTAAAATAAAACTTGTGAGCAGCAGGCAGGATTTAAAGCTCCACATCTTTAGTCTGATCCCAACCGGATCCTGCTGGTTTCACTTCTCACCAGTGACAGAAGTCTGGACACTTGATCTGATGTTAATGAATGGTCGACAGGTGAGGTCACAGCTCCTGACGTCATCATTTTATTGCTGTTTTTTTTCCACAGTGGGTGTTTTTGCACGACCCCCATCTCACGTCTCCTCCCAAAGCCACGAGTCGGTTCTCCCCTCCTCCCCCAGCCGCCTGGGCCTGGACCCGACCTGCACGTCCCGCTCCTCAGAGGCGTCCGTGGTCACAGACGCAGCCAGACACCTGCCTCCGTCCCCCAGCAGCCTGGTGGTCAAAGAGGAGCCGTGCGACATCGACACGGTGCTGATCCAGTGGGAGATGAGCGAGGAGCGGGCCGCAGAACCTCCAGAGTCGTCAGGAAACCAGAGTCAGGACAAACCCAGCCCCAGTGGAAAACGTAAGCTTTTTATATCAAGTAAATGCTGATTAAAAATGATAAAACACATAAAAATGTAGAAACTTCTCTAAAATATTCATTTTGTGTGTCTTCCTGCAGAAAACCCAGAGTACAGCGAGGGAAAGCAGCTGATGGAGAAACCTGTGTCAGACCCAGGTGGATTTCAAGTCTCTGCAAGACAGCTGAAGTCAGTTTGTTTCTCATCACAAACACATTCTGTAATTCATTTTTAAAGGATCCACGATTAGTTGTAACATTAGACTTTATTTAATAAACATTTATTTTAACTGTAAAATAAAGACTGTAAAAATACGGTAGGATGTTTAGTTTTGTAAATTTTTTTAAAATATATTTTAACACAGACGGAGCCATTTTATTTACACACAAAGCATTCTGGGTAAATGATGACGTGGATAGGTCCTCGGTGCGAGGCTGCTAGCGAGCTATATCCACCCTGAAGGTTAATCTTGGACAATATCTGATGATCGACTCTTTTAAATGAAACCAGAGAGCGTTGACAGAGAGGAGAAGGTAGAAATGACTCAGCCTGGAACTGAAAATATGGATGGAGGACAACAGAGCTGCTTCATGGAAGAAGAACCTCAGCTTAGCCTGTTAGCTTTAGCGTTAGCTCCGATGCTATCACCACATATATGTGTTAGCTCAGCGCTACACGTTGTCCTCTCGTCACAGAGGTCCTCCATCCACATGACAGAGAGGGGAACACAAAAATGACTCAGCTGTAACTGAAAATATGGATGGAGGACAACAGGTTAGCTTGTTTGTCACGCTAGCACCGAGCTAATACATATAAGTCAATATCTGATGATCGACTCTTTTAAATGAAACCAGAGAGCGTTGACAGAGAGGAGAAGGTAGAAATGACTCAGCCTGGAACTGAAAATATGGATGGAGGACAACAGGTTAGCTTGTTTGTCGCGCTCGCGACAAACAAGCTAAACTGCTGTCCTCCATCCATATTTTCAGTTCCAGGCTGAGTCATTTTTGTGTTCCCCTCTCTGTCATGTGGATGGAGGACCTCWGTGACAAGAGGAGAACGTGTAGTGCTGAGCTAACACATATATGTGGTGATAGCATCGGAGCTAACGCTAAAGCTAACAGGCTAATCTGAGGTTCTTCTTCCATGAAGCAGCTCTGTTGTCCTCCATCCATATTTTCAGTTCCAGGCTGAGTCATTTCTACCTTCTCCTCTCTGTCAACGCTCTCTGGTTTCATTTAAAAGAGTCAATCATCAGATATTGTCCAAGATTAACCTTCAGGGTGGATATAGCTCGCTAGCAGCCTCGCACCGAGGACCTATCCACGTCATCATTTACCCAGAATGCTTTGTGTGAAAATAAAATGGCTCCATCCGTGTTAAAATACATTTTTAAAAATGTACAAAACTAAACATCCTACAGTATTTTTACAGTCTTTATTTTACAGTTAAAATAAATGTTTATTAAATAAAGTCTAATGTTACAACTAATCGGGGATCCCTTTTACTTAGTTTGTGTTTTCATGAGTTTTGTGTTTAAATGTAAAACCTGTGTGACCCTATGTCCGTCTCACCTGCCCCCCCCACAGGACCATGAGGAAGAAGAACGTCCCCACGTCCCAGCTGCCAGAGGAGGCTCAGAGACTGAAGAGAGCAGCCTGGAGAGCAGCTTCCAGGCGCTACTACGCCCGAAAGATCGCCCGACAGCGAGCGACCCCGCCTCGCTCCGGCCCCATCCTGCCCGTCATGACCTCCCAGCAGAGCTGCTTCCTGGACCAACGGAGGAAGACCCCAATCCCCGAGTTCCCAGAGTCCCAGCTGCTGCAGAGGGATGCGTGGAGGAGGTTTTACGAGCGCAAAACCACCTTCCAGCAGAGCGGGACCGGGCCGTACGGACATCTGCTGGAGCACGTGGACCCGTCTGGAGGCAGCGAGGGTCCGAGCAGAGAGGGGCCGCTCGCTAACAGTGGAGGAATCATGTGCAGCTGATGAGTTTCACCTGTCAGTTTATTTAAAGTTTTATTGTTTTAGAGCTGCAGTGGCAGGTGTTCTTTGTGTTTGTTTTTTTTTTTTTTTCCTACAAATTGAAATAAAATCGGAGGTTAAGTGCAGCGTGGACACGTTTCTGAACCCAGCAGGTGGAAAAACCTGAAGAACCTGTGGCTGTTTGATGTCAAACTGTGCACCTGCTGCTCTGACTGATTCCTGAAAAAACAAACACAAAATGGTGACTTCAAAACATCTTACAAACTACTGCAAAAAATAAAAAATAAAATCTGGATTGAAGGGTTTCTAATAAAACCTAAAAAAGACAAAGAGCAGGTTATAATCTGGTTCTGTCATCGCACAAATATATTTATTTTTCAGAAATAAAATTAAAGATATAAAAACATGAATCCAGTCAGATTATTGGAGTTGGGAAACTTAAATAAAATATATTTTAATGTTTATGTAAGGTCTAATCTGACGTGTGCTCTTATTGTTTATTTGTTCCTCTGTTTGTTCTGATTCTGGTTGGAGGACGTTGAACTCGTCTCTGATGTCATCAGTTGACCCGGTGCTTTGAGCTGAAACTGTTTTTCTGACTGTGACACTTTTTAGACCCCCTGACTCGGATTCTGTAGTTTCTTTAAGCTCTTCCATTAAAAGTTCTCAGCAGCGCCCCTACAGGCCAGCACCTGCTACTACAACCACATTCATCCTGTTTTACTGTTTGATCATAGAAATCTGCTGAATTTACACTGAAATAAATCTTTTTATGTCTTGTATCTATTCGTTTTTTGCACATTATAAATAATAAAAACACGATTTAAATGCAAACTATTTTTTGTTCTAGCATCAGTTTATAAAAGGTTTTGTAAAGATTCAAAATAAATGAACTGAATGCATAAGAAAGACAACACATGATTTTTGATAAATATTTTATTTAAATATAATTCACAACATTTAGATGAATAAATATAAACCTTTATTGCATAAAGTCAAAATGTAAAATAAAATAAATATTTCTGCTTACAGAGTGTAATAAAGATGTGGGTGTTTCA
Organism: Austrofundulus limnaeus; assembly: GCF_001266775.1. Classification (NCBI taxonomy): domain Eukaryota; kingdom Metazoa; phylum Chordata; class Actinopteri; order Cyprinodontiformes; family Rivulidae; genus Austrofundulus; species Austrofundulus limnaeus. Next base: position 94,400 of record NW_013953140.1, read on the forward strand.
GTCCTGCTCTGACCAGCAGCTGCTGCTGAAACACGAGCTGCTGCTGCGGGCGCGCACCATCAGAACAGGCGCGCGAGGCTCAGCTGCCGCTAAATAAAGGCTGCACGTGCGCCTGTTTGCACCATCAATAAGAAATGAGCCTCTCAGGGCTGCTGCAGAGAGAAGAGAGTCTTTGTCATCAACAACTGAGCTCCTTTTCTTCCACATGTCACAGAACAGCGGCGCTTCTGTTCCTGCTGCACCCCGAGCTTCTGTTCCAGAGAGTGGGGGCTGAGGGCTCTGTGACCCGCTGCAGGCTCAGGTCTGGACCAGCTGCAGGCTCGGGTCTGGACCAGCTGCAGGCTCGGGTCCGGACCCGCTGCAGGCTCAGGTCTGGACCCGCAGGGAGGAATAATGGAGCTGAGCGTCAGGAAGCTGCAGCTCCTCTTCCTGCATCATTTGCATCAGTTTATTTTGAGGAAACGGTTTTAACCGTCGGTTCTGGAGCTCCACCTGAGGGCTGTTTGGTTCTGGTTCAGTCCAGTCTGAAGGCTCGTGGACTGATGTCAGCGGGTGTCACAGATCTGAGTTTGTTTTTGTCTCCCGGCCCGGCCTGAGGAGCAGCCTGATCCTGTCAGGTCTGGCGCACTGAAGCTGCGCGTTTAGCTGAAGGCTTTTATCCTTTTGCTGCTGCTCAGGAAGGCTGTCATTTTATTTTATTTATTTATAATACAGTACTTCTGACACAAATATACATACATTTTATTTAAAAAAATATTTAAAAGCCTAAAATAACAAATGAAACATCCAGAAGAGCCGCTGCGCCATTTGGAACATTTCACTCCTTTTAACTCTGCTGTGGATCAAAATTTTGATATTATCTGAGTTTATTGTCAGAATTTTCAATATAAGTGGTAAGTTTGAACTAAATTCATTATTATTACCTTTTAAATTTGCATAAAGTTCCTTCTGTTTCCTTCCTGGAGCCTTTGGAGAGCCCTCCATGCCTTTGGACACACCGGTGCACTTTTGGAGAGCTCTGCGTTATTCGTTGTGTTCTAATTGGCATCGTTGGGTTTTTCTCTCATGGAAATATTCTTTTGCGCATTTTTCTGTTTTTTCCTGAAGAAAAGAGTTTGTTTTGTCCAAAGCATCCCGTCAGGTTGGTGTCTGCAGGCTGTCAGAGGCACTCCGGGGTTTGGAAACGCACAGAACGCAGCAGAAAGTCTCTGCGAACTCAGCTGCGCTCCGGCTCATAGACACTCCTCTGAGCAGCTGTCAGACTGCTGGATGGAGCACTAGAAGTGGAACTTTTAGGGGGGTAGGACACCGTGTTAGAGAGGAGGGGGTCTTGCTATTTAAATCATTTAAAATATATTTTTTCAATTTAATATTAGAGCTCATGTCTACTTAGGTTCCAATTCGATTTTTTTAGATTCTGGGAACCATTTGGGTCGTTTAAATAATATTTAGTCCAATTTGATCACCCCTACATATTCAACATACATGGAAGTGTCCTTTTTGCAGGGATTTCTGGGAAGAAGAAGGAGGGTGTTGAGCCTGGGACTTCACATAGTGAGCTGTAGGCAGAGCCACTGAGAAAAGGTAAGAAATCCTCTGATGTGTTGGAGCCTGTGGCACATAATGTTGGCTGGGAGGCAAAGACAGACTCTGTAGCCAACATTTAGAGAGGAAAAGTGAAGTTTTCTGGTGTATTTGGTTGTATTTGTGGTGGTTATTGGTGGGGAGGCCCAGAGGCTGGGCTGTGCACTAACAAGGAAATAATGGAGAGGTGGATAGGGGGAGCCATTGCTGAGCAGGAAGGAGGCTTCCTGGGCCTGAGCTGAGCTGAGAGCAGGGCAGAGGGGATGTGCTGCTGGTTAGACTCACACTCTGGATCATGTTGGTTCAGTTTAAACTCGTTGTTTAAACTCATTGTTTCAGATATTGATGGAGAATATGAGCCTCTGGGTGGAACTTCTTTACAGAAGCTTCAATAAGCAGACAGGAGAAGCTCTGAAGAGAAGAAAACACAGAAAAAAACATAAAAACCTTCAAATCAGGCACTGAAATCAGATCTGGAAGTTTTGGTGACTCTTTGATTAAAACCCTGTGTTCATTTAGAGTTAGCCTGGCATTGCTGTGATTATTGAAAACATTCAAGATGGCCTCTGTTGGATCACCTGGCACTTCCTGGTCCGAGCTGCCTGCTGTCACCAACACACCTTAATGAGTTTTAACCAATTAACACAGATTTTATAATATTCTGCTTAAATATCCAATAATATAAAACTCCTGAGCTGCATGTTGCTGCTGTCTGCCTCCTGCTACCTGTGTGTGCAGCAGAGCTGTCATTGGTTCATTTATTTAAAAAAATACTCAGGGGCTTTAATTGATCCAATTAACACCCCTAATTAACATATTTAGGATAATTTACCCGCTTATGCTTTTAAAGCTACTAATAATTGTTTACTTAAACGATAAAAATAATAATTAAATAATCAGTTTTGCATGTTTTAAATATTTTAAACACATTTAAGGAGAAAAAATGTACACAAAGGGTTAAATTACACTCCCAGATATAAACAGTAGTTTTTAATGGACTGTTTATATAAAATTTCCTTATTTAAGATGATTAAATTTCTAATGATGTTACAAATGGAAACAAGATGTTTTGTTTGAGTGAGGCTTGTTTCAGGTGTTTAACCCTTTCATTACCTGATCTGTAGCTGAAGGCTGCTGGATTATGTTGAGGAAGGAGCCTCTCCAACTGATCAGCCTCTGCAAAAATAATAAAACACAGTAAAGAGGAAAAAATGCACAAATATCATCTGTTTTCAAGAAGCAACAATCAAGCAGTATTTTCCTTTTTTTAATTAATTGATCTGGGAGGAGAAACCCCCCTAAACATCACCATTTTAAAACAAGCTTATTGTCTAAATCACACAAATAGGACATTTTAGGATTTATTTTTATCTTTATACAATTTTCTGAAAGCGTCTTTAACAAGAATTGAAAAAAGTCAAATATGTCCTCAAAAGTTTGCTTTTAAAATCTGTTTAAATCAAAGTATTGAAAGTTTTCCTGAAGCTAAAGGGTTAAGTTGAGTCAGTCCACAGCAGTGGTGCTGAAAGCTGAAGGTTTCAGTTACTGCTCTCGTCTGGTGGAGAGGAGGGTCTGGTCAGAAACAGTTCCTGTTCCACTCAGACCTGTGGTCCTGAGCTGTTTGGGTCCTGCAGGATCCACAGTTTGAACTTTAAACTCTTTAACTTTTAAAAGGATCAGCAGCTGCAGCTGCACAGCTCAGCCCGTCAGGCTGGATTTGCTGTAAAAAAGACTCCAGTTTCCTGGTCCTGGTCCTGGTCCCGCCCACCAGCCTGCCTCTGAAAGCGTCGCCCGCCTGTCACTCAGCTGCTGCTGCACAGGAGCTATCGGCCCGCTCCATAAGAACTCACAGGACTCAGCCTGGTGCTGAAAAGGCTCCCTGCTCACAGCTGCTGTGTCATCCAGGAACATGGAGGCTGTTAACTCCTTCACTGCTGACTGCAGCACAAAACCTGCTCACTTCCTGCTTCTCAGCGTTCAAATGCTCCACAGAAGGATGGAAATATGAGATCAGCTTCCTCAGAACTAGAATCCAGTTTTAGTTCGGAGTTTTAATGTGAAATTTCACATATTTTGATCTAAATCGTTTGCTCTGCAGATGGTTTTTACACAACATTTCACTGCTTTGTGTTGAATTTATCCAAACTGCCATTAAATATTAACAATCTGAGGCTGTTAGAGCAGGTAGGAGATCAGGATGAACTGATCAGTTTAGAGCTGATGCTGCTGTAAAAACATGTTTCTCTGATCAGGACTGGTTCTTACAGGTTGCATCAGATATGTTTGTATTTGCTGTTTTTCAGGATGATTTCCTGATGATTTGGCAGTAAAGTGACAGAATAAAGTTACAACTATCAGCTTCAACAACAAAACAACAACAACAACAGAGCTGAAACACTGTAGAACTCCCTCCTGTGGATAAACTGAGTACTGCACCAACACGGTTTGCTCTATTCTCAATAAAAGAGAAGGAAACAGACTTTTCAGGAGGATCCTCAGCTGTCAGCTTAACAGAAAAAAAAGAGTTTTGTAATTTATTTATCATAACTGGTTTTACTTAGTCTATCAACACAATTTAAAAACTGATCTTTAGCCTGAAGTTTGTACTTCTGACACAGTTTGGAGCAGATTTTTACAGAGAACAAATCTTTCCCACTAGAGTGATTTAAATTAGTCATGTGACAAGGACATGCAGGCGTCCAGAGACTGCAGCGGATTAATCATTATATTAATAGTTATCGGCTAAATACCACAATTGTTCATGAATTTTTTTTTAAACCAATATCACCCAATCACACAGTCAAGTTGTCTCCAGAGCTCTATTGACTCAAGATCTGTTGCAAATGTCCAGGTCTAACAACAAATACTGATTTAAAAACTGATGTGGGCAGAGGTGGACAAAAAATATCAGCCACGAATCTAGTTCTGCAAACAGTGAACATAAAAATAAACAATTTAAAAAAGAAACCTGTTGGCACTTCCTGTTAGTTTGGTTGCAAACACTTTTAAATTTAGTTTTAAATTCAGTTTGTACAGCACCAAGTCACAACAACTGTCGCCTCAGGTCACTGAACACAAAAAACAATCTAAAGAAGCAGCAGACTGTCGAATCTTCACTTCATCACAGTCTCCATCCTGAGCAGCTCATTGGTGACGGTGGAGAGGAAAACCTCCAGCAGAACCAGAACCAGAACCAGGCTCAGGACAGTCCCCGGCTGGACTCCAGAGGAAAACCGTTCAGATTTTCAGACGCAGCTCAGTCAGACGTTCTGTGGTTCCAGCTCAGACGTGTAAAGTTGTCTCTGAGTCAGGTTCTGTAGCTGTGTTTCTATTGACCATGAAAATGCGCAAATTAGAATTTCGAAATTAAATTTGCTCAATGGAAACACGTCAATTAAAAAAATACATTTTTCGACAAAATGTTTTGGTGCTAGGATGAGGTGTTTTTTCAGTCGTATCGAAATTAGTGTTTTTCAAAAAACTGCAATGGAAACACTTTTTTCACATCACAGGAGTCACGTGATCAACAACCGGATGTTTCTACTGACGAAAAAGACGAAGAAGATAACAGGAAGTAGAAGTAGTAGTAATATCACAGAAGTAGTATAAAATAGTAAACTCAGCGACTACAATTTCCCAAAAACACAGCATACGTAGCCGCTCCCAAGTAGGGACTTGTCTCTGGAAAGCCTCGATAAAAGACGCCGACGTCTCCTCTGATGATGAGCGCTAGTGTCGTGGTAGCAACATGCTATGTGTTTACATCCATCGCCGCCATGTTTGTAATGACTTATCACGAGAACAAACGTATTCACGTGACTTTAATAACATTTCTTACTTAATGGAAACACTGCAGTTGTGAAACTGTTTTTCGACTTTAAAAGAATAACGACAAAGTTTTGAGCACATTTGCAGTGGAAACACAGCTACAGACTGAGAAGAGAAGCAGTCCAATAAAGAAACGAGTGTTGAACTCGTGGATAAATCCTCTGAATGAACCTGTTCTTCTTCTCTCCTGTAGATTATCACCACCATGATGGACGAGGACATCAACGAGGACCGCGCCAAGCTGAAGCAGGGCGTGGTCAAGGTGCTGCAGTGCGTGGCCACCATCTCCTCGGCCGCCGCCGTGGTCAACCCCATCTTCGGCGTGGCGGGCTCCCTGATCCGGGTGGTCCTGCACCACATCGACGACGAGGACATCCGCACCCTGAAGCGCGAGTTCGGCTCGGTGCACCGGGGCCTGGACGAGCTGTCGCTGCAGAACCGCCTGGCGCTGGTGCAGATCGAGAAGGAGACGGTGGACGGGCAGTACTGCCACGTGGAGGAGAACCTCAAGCACCAGTTCAAGAAGTTCATGGAGATGGTGGAGGCGCGGCCGGAGCACCGCGAGCGCAAGAAGGACGACTTCGAGGAGAGCTACTCCAATGACTTGGGCGACCAGAACCTGCACACGCTGTACGACGGCGTGGTGGGCAAACGGAAGCTCTTCAGTCGGCCCATCCTGGAGGTCTACCTGAAGTACTCGCAGGGGGACCGGCGGGTCATGGAGCGCCTCTGCACGCGCCTCACCTACCTGTTCTGCATCGGCCTCATCGCCCTCATGGGCTACGCCGCCGTCATCGGAGACGACGAAGAGAGCCTGAGCGAGGAGTGGGCCGAGAAGATGGAGCACGTCCAGGAGCACATGCAGGAAGCTCTGCGCCGGTGCAAGTGAAGGGGACAAGTCTTCAAACATCAGTCCTGCTTTAATCTCTTCTCTCCTCCCTGAAAACTCCCCCTGAGGCTCATTCCACCGCCTGAACGTGAAAACACCAAGTTAGGCTCAAAGCGTACAAGTTAGGAGCTTTAAGGTGGATGAAATTAGTTCTTTAAACACATTTCTGTTCAGCTTATATAATATATAATATAAGGCCAGTTCAGAAAAAAATAAAAAGGTCAAATATAAATTAAAAAAACTGAATAGAATTCTACCTGCATTCAGATTGGGTGTAGAAATGTTTTGAAAATGGCAGTTTTGTGGAAAATTGGTCGTTCCTTTAAGCGTCTCATTCTCCACAAACTGCTGAATAAAAATCTGAACATTGAAGAAATTTGATCCCAAATTACTTAAACTGTGGGGGGATTGTTTTCTTTTGCGTTATCTTGTAAAAAACTTTGAGTTTCAAGCAATACTTTAGACTTATCTTGCAATCTTTTTGCAATCCCACGCAAAAATTTGTTTTGAATCAGACTTTTATTTTGAAATATCCGGTTACTGAAACAGGATGGCGGTGACATTGCGTGGCTGCATAGAGTGTAAAATATCTGCACGTTACACCCCTCCGTAACAGAATGTTCATTTGTTAATAAACCTGCAGCTCAGCAGTAATAAACAGCTTTAACGAGGGAATGCAGAAGAATAAATCCCCCTCATGTCCCCCCGCGGGCTCCATTCCAAATATCCAACGTACAAAACAAACTTTTTCCTCTTTATCACTACAGTCAGATCTGCCTTATGCACTTTCCTGAATCTTCATTTTATATTAAATCTAAATACATATATTACACTACAATAATCCAAGCTGAATGTAACCAAACTAATCATGTTGTATTTATCAGTCATTATGTTCACTAATAATCTAAACTCTGCTGAGCTCACTGCTTTATTTGACTCCTAAAGTTTCTTTGCTTTAAATAAAAAGACACTAACAGAGGAGATAACTTCCCTCTCTAAACAGGAAGCTGCAGCTGGGATTTTAAATGTTAAAGGTGTAATAATTGGTTTTATTTTGTTATAATTTACACTACATTTAATTAAATTCTGATCCAGGTTCTGGGACCTGAGGAGAGTCGTGGAGATTAGTTGAGTTTTTGTGCCTCTGAATTAAACCTGGAAGTCTTTCAGTCTCAAGTTTTCTGTTTGCTGCAGTAAAATAAATAAATAAATAAATAAAAATATTTCATGAGGTTTGAATAATTTTAGTTTGATCCTCATCAGTGCCTCGTTGTACCAGAAGTTCAACACTAACTAATAATTTCTGCTTTTATGGGTTTATTTTTATATATTTTGGGGAAGGAGAAGTTTGAATCATTTAATGTAGTTTTTCTGCACCACACTTCAGATGTTGGATCACATCAATGTTAATCAGATTAAATCAGATTAATCTTCTTGGCTTTCCTGTATCAGATTGATGTTTTTACGTTCTGCAGGTCCAACCCTCTGGTTTTTGTTTCTGACCTGTCGGGTCTTATTTTTGTTACAAGAAGTTTTTTTATGGAGGAAAATCTCCTGGAGCTTTTCTGAAATGTCTTGTGAATATTATTTTTTAAAAGCCTGAGTATATATGCATCAGTATAAATAAATAC
>NW_013953140.1:102982-104396 GCF_001266775.1 Austrofundulus limnaeus
TAACTATTGTTTATTACTTGCATGTTAATTCTACTGAAAATGTATTTAAAAACAAACTACATAAAATGATATTTTGTCTAACTTTCAGTAAAACACAAAATGTATAGTTCAAACTGAAAAATGAAATTTTAAAGCTTTATTCAGCTGCAGAAAGTCTGAAGGGTTTTATTTTGCTTGTTTCACATGATTGTAGAACAAATATATTCCTAATGTTTTTTATGCAGCTAATTATCCTGAAGTCTTTTACATTGTTGTGTTTTTAAATTATCAAAGTATTTCTAAAACAAGCAGAGTAAAAGTAAAACAAAGAATCCTGGGAACCGACAGAAAAAGCTGCAGTTCATTGATCTGTCCGCCAGAGGGCGCGAGCTCCTCACCTGCGTCATCAATGCACCTGTTCTCCGTGAGGCACAGGGCTCTCAGGACTGAGCGCACCGCATCTTTTCACGTCTAAAGAATTAAAGGCAGTCTGCTGCAGGACCGGATGTTGGAGATTAAATCTAAAACATGTTTAATGAAGTTTTACCTGAGCAGGTAATCCACCTGCAGGTGTGTCGGAGGTGAGTGCCCCTATCCATCTCTGTCCAGAGGAACAGGTTTGACTCACAGAGCAGGAATCTGCAGCTCAGACCGTCTGCAGGACCAGGACCATGGGGGTCTCTGATCTGTCACGTGACGGAGCTTCTGTTTTTTTTATTTTTATTCATTCTCAGGGTGAAACGTTTTGTCAAATCTATAAAAATGAAATAAATCAGAACATTTTCCACAGTTTGGAGGAGAAACAGTTTGAATAATTTCCATTTTTAGTTCAGTCCGGGTGTTTCCATGGCGCGTCGTGACGCACAGGAGAAGGGTGTGTGTCTGTGTGTGTGTGTGTGTGTGTGTGTGTGGGGGGGGGGGGGTTCGTTTGAATCCCTGCCTTCTCTTATTAAATGTTTTATTCTTTATATTAAAGCTTAAAAAGCATGTTTGAATGAGATGTTTCCATTTCAGGCTGTAATTTAATTTAATTTTTCTGGAGGAGAAAAGTCTCTCCTGACAGATTTAACATCATATTTAATCATGTTTAAGCTTTAAAATAAATACAAACCTTTAATATATGAGATGAATCACATTGTATTAAACTGAGATGTTAATGAAGGGAAATAAAAAAAAACATTTTATTTTATATTATAAAATGTAAACTTGGTCTTACCTTCTGTTGGGATCCTTTATAAACAGCTTCAGTTTGATGGTTCAAAAGGTTTAAAATGAAAATATAAATATTTACTAATCAAATCAAATCAAATCAAATCAAATCAAATCAAATCCACACTGTTGGTGTTTTGGCTGAAAAAGATGAACCTGCTCTCCTTCATGGCTGAAAGAAAATGGAGACTCCGCAAATTTCTGCGCTCTTTCTGCGCCCCCCCCC
>NW_013953140.1:106287-114307 GCF_001266775.1 Austrofundulus limnaeus
TAGTAATAATAAATTTGTTTTAAATGTCAGCATTTTAGCCAGACCACTTTTATTTATAAGCATTGAAAAGGCTAAAGTGCTGCACGATTTAACAAACACAATAAAATACATTCATCCACAGAAGTTAGAAATTAGAAACAGTTGGAATGAAACCTAACCAAGGAATAATAATGTGTTTTAGATGAGAACAAGTTTAACCTTTGATTTATTCAAAAAAAGTTTTAAATTCTCATAAAGAGCTTCAGCTGCTTTAAAGGTTTTTCATGTTTAAACGCTCAGCAGATGTGTTTCTGTTCAGTTTATCAGCATCAAGTATAAAATATAAATATCTGCTGTCTGTATTTATGAACCTTCAACATATTTAAATGATAAATTTATGATAACAGATGAATGTAACCGTCTGCATGTCATGTCAGTAAATAATAAACAGCTTCTTGTTGTTTGGTTTTGGCTCGTCTGGTTTCTGCTCTGCAGGCTGACCTGCATCAGTCTGTCAGGAAACACATTCTGTTTTCAGACGTGAAAAACAACAAGAACAACAAAAGGCTGAGAGTTTGGAGGCCCGACGATGTGCCTTGAGTTTTAAAAGAGTCTTAAATGTCAACCCAAACCCAGAGCTGACCTGAGCTGTGCCTGATTAAAAAACTGAAAGGGTTAAAACTCTGTAGCATTTTTCTATCATGTCATTTATAAAATAATAAATGATTTTTACGTTGTTGCAGTTTCTCCTCTGCTCACAATAAACATTCCAACTATGAGGATATATTTTAAAGAAATGTTTTTTTTCATATTTCTAAGTTATCTCCTTGTAAATCCATGAAAATCTGAATAAACTGATGCATGACTGAAGGTCAGTTTGGCTGGGATTCTTTATAAGAATTACTGACCAAACAAAGAGAAAATGAGTGCAAACACGTGTAATCTAACACCCTCCTCTGCTGGACAAATTAGATTTCTGCAGGGCTTTCAGAGTCTCTGCTCTGAAATGAGGTGGTGCAACCTCAGCAACAAAAGGCTTCGGCTAATTTAATGAATCTTTGCACACAAGTCAGCATTTCCTGACCACAGCTTGGGTTTGGTGTCCATAAATAACCGGAGCTGATGTCCAGCAGGCGAGCTGCAAACACATCAGTCGTGATGTTCTGCTGAGCTGCAGAAGAGGCTGCGCTCATCGTTTCAGACGAGCTGCAGGGTTTTCTGTCCGAATCAGAGGTTTCTGTGGAAACAGCTGCTGCTTTAAAAATAATATGAAATCATAAAAATTATAAGATTTTCAGCATATTGATTCATTCTGTTGAATTAAATATTCTAAAGTGAAAATCCTTCAACTGGTCTGAACTGGTTTTTTAAATTAAGGTTAAGATGTTTTTTTTTACATTGTTATAACCTTGTTAATAAAATCAACATTTGCATCAGATAAAAACATCTCAGTCTGTTGGTTTGATGCTTTTCTGTCTTGAGAATTTGCAGAAAACAGAAACAAAGCAACAAAAATAAAGAAAACAACCAACAATCTGATAAATCGAAGAGTTTTATGATTCAACAACAACATTTAGCTGCTGCAGAGGAACCAAAACAGGAAATGAGCTAAAAAAAATAAAATAAAACAGGAAGTAAAGTTAGCAAAACGACTGAAAAAAATCTGCTTTCAGAATTGAAGTGAAGCAGAATAAAAACACTAAAACTGCTCCAGTATTATTTATTTGAACATCTTTTTACTATTTAACAGCCAAACCAGGGCTATTTCAACTGGCGGCACGTGGGCCACATCCGGCCCGTGAGTGACCAAAGTTCGGCCCGCCAATCGGTTCATTCGTCTCTTAGGTCCAAACCCCCGGTTTTCTTCTTTAATTACTCTAAGGTCTTTTAGTTAAACATAGACATGTGTTGTAGAAACATGACAATCTGTGCACACTGAAGACAGTTAACATTACAAGCAGTTGAAGATAAAACTATGAAAGTATAAATAAAATTGTTTATAAATTTAGCAAGTCAGATATGTCAAAATAATAATTGTGTCAAATAGGAGGTAAAATGTGTCTTTTTGTTTTTGATATTTAATTGTCACTACTTTTATAGGGTTCTGTGTATTGTAATCATGATGAAATGCAGCAAAATAAACTATTTCAAAGGTAACAGATCTTTGTAATATTTGGTTTATTTACAGAATCGCCAAATTTCTGGATGTTTGGCCCCTGAGATGTTGACCCGCAGTAAAACTGGCCCCGGAGTGATTTAGTTGAAAAGCCCTGAGCTAAAAGACTTCAGGTTTATCAGAACCAAACAGAAACATGTGGAGCAGCCAGAAAACCACAGAAACCAGAGCTGAAATGTTTCTTCACCTGTTTGACATTCAAATATTCCCTGATCCAAACATGCATTATAATCAGAAGAATCATATAATCCATGCAACAAACTGAGTTTGATATAAAAGCAGTGCGCTAAAAGTGTTTCTGAGTTGATCTGAACGTTCCTGTGCAGAAATGAGACGAGTGGTGGGTGTGTGAGAGCCAGCAGATTCATTAGTGGTTCTGTGGGCTTTTCTTAGGTAACAGTTATTGATCCAGGAGGCTCTTCTCCTGCATAAAGAGCTGTGGCTGTGGTCGGCCATCAATCCTCACTGTCAATAAAAGAAGATAAAGCATCTCTGTGCCAAAAACAATGGATCTGCTCGGGCATCAGAGGCTGCACTGATGTGGAGCGAGAAAAAATGGGTTTAAAAAGGAGAAACGTACAGACAGAGCTGTGTGTGAGCTGCTTCACAGACAGAGGGCGCTGACAACATGCAGAATTTAAAGTAATGACTCGAAACATCTGAACTCAGACAGATTATTTCTTATATTTTAATCTGAGGTTTGTTTAAAAACAGAAAAACAGACAAGTTATTCTCTCTAAATGCTTCATTTTGCTGCACAAAGTGAGACTTGTCTCTGTTACACTGATGTCACTCATTAAAAGCTGGTTTTAAACAACAAGAAATGCTAAAAACTCAAACAGAAACATTTCCCTGCAGCCCTGAAAACCTTCTCATGGAGCCGAGTCTCTAAGAGGAGCCAGCAGCCAGTATCAATATTTCATAAAGAAGAGAACGAGTGGACGGAGGAGAGACAGAGCCTGCAGGCTCAATCAATGGGAGGATGGCTCCGTCTGCCAATCAGAGGCCTGCAGGATAACCCTGTTAGCCATCAATCAGAGCGGAGCCATCGACCCGCCGGCTGCTCTGTCAGGACGCTAATCTGATCAGAAGCATTAAAACATTTGTTCAGTGACACACTGCAGCTCAACAAGACAAACTCTGAGATCTGCCTGAGAGGAGGCAAAAACATGCAAACAGACATTTTATCATGTTGCACTAAGGACAATAAAATATGTTTTTATTTTTGTAACATGAAGCAAATGTTTTTACCCATGTCTGAGTGTGTACTGTTAGCAAAAAATCTCATGAACTTATAAATCCTTCCTTTTCACATTTAAACCACTCAGTTTGGTCTTTGCTTTGAGTTCCTTCTTATTCTAACTTTACCAGCTCCTCTTTCTCCACTTTTCTGCTGTTCCTTTAAGATGCCTCAAGCCCCGCCCCCCTCCTGCTTCCAGACCGGTCCACTCCAGTTTACTAGCATGCAGAAACATTTTATTTATAATTTAATTAAAAGATGTCAGCAACAGAAGACTTGTCCATTCAGTCTTACATGTTGGAGCCAGAGTCTGGCCCGGAACCAGAGTCTGACCCAGAACCAGAGTCTGACCCAGAACCAGAGACTGGCCCAGAACCAGAGTTTGACCCAGAACCAGAGACTGACCAGGGGATTCTGATGTTATCAGTCCATGAAATGGACGTTATTAGGCGTTATCAGTCCCATGCAATGGCTTCAGAGGGTCCCTATTGTGCCTTCTAGGCTTCAGACTGTGCCGACAGTGCCCCCTAGTGGGTTAATATATCAATGACAACTGTGGAACGCCTTGTCCTTGCATGTCGGACAGGCCCCTTCACTGTCCGTTTTTAAGACTTGTTTAAAAAAAATTTTCTCACTGGCCTTCAACCCAACTGAGATTTGATTTTACTCAACTTTTACTGTATTGGTGCTGATTTTACTTATTTAAATGTGTGATTTTATTGTGTTTTTGTATTCAGGTTTTATTTCATGTGTTCAGCACTTTGTTTCAGCAGTGGCTGATGTTATAGCGCTTTATAAATAAAGTTTGATTGATTGAATGAACGTGTAAATAACCAAAAGATATTGTAATAATTATTTTGTGTCCATGTCAGTCTCGGGTCCTGGTCGACTGCTCTCTGGTCCGACACTCTACTCATTGCCCTATTGGAAGGCCACAATATAAAACCGTTGGAGGGCGATGTCTTTAGCGCTGACCATGTCATTTGCTCTAAAGTTAACCTTAGTGGCTTTAAGTCTCATATTAACCAGTTTTTTATGCCTCATACTAACCAGTTGACAATCGAAAGCCATTCTATGGGACGGGGAACCTGCTAACCGGCACAGACGGGACATTCTGAAGCCATTCTAGGAGACTGATAACACCTAATAACGTCCATTTCATGGATGATAACATCCGAAGCAGGTGGTCTGACCCAGAACCATCTCAGAAGCTGAAAATCTGTCAAAAAAAAAAAAAGAAATCCACAGACTTGTTTTCCAACACTTTCTCTCCCTTCAAGCCTCCAACTCCTCAGATTCCTCCTCCTCTGAACGCAGCAGGTCACACGGTCTGTTAGTCCTGAGTCCATCATCTCAGTGTTTTCTCCTCAGTCCTGTTTGGACGCAGAACTTTCAAACATCTGATTTGTTGCTGTGAAAAAGATCAGGAACTGATTAGTGACGTTTATCCCGTGACATTTATTACAGCATGGATTTATTTATTCGAACGACTGAGAGCTCAGCTGCTTTTAGGATTCAAAGGAAACAAACAAGTTCTGTAAAATAATCCCTGTTTTGTGTCTGAATCTGGGACGATCCACAGAGGAGTTCATCACTGGAGCATCGTGGGAGTTTTTTTCTCTCTGGTCCCAGGAGAGAGGGAGGTGAGTAAAACACATGAAAACCAAACTGAAGTGGAGTAAAACCAGGAAATGCTTCGTCACAGAAAGACATTCCATTAAGTTGGGAAATCTCTTCCTGCTCTGATTTAAATCCTCTGGAGAAAACTGAGGGTGGATTTAATTATTTAGGAGCCTGAGGGGGAGAACACGTCTCTGGTCTCTGGAAATGACATCAGTAAAATTATCGTTTACAAAAAAACAACTGAGACAAGTTTTGTGTCTATTTTCTTTTTCTATCTTTTAACAAAGTAATGTTGGATCACCAGATGTGTAAAATAAAATCAGTCTTTTTAATATTTAATCAGAAACAGAGATGTTGGACCTGAGCGCCCCCTGCTGGACAGTCTCTGAAACAACTTCAACTTTTTCAACTTTTTCAGCATCAAAAACAAAAAATTTATAATCAGTTTGAGACTCAGATTAAAGATGATCAGGAGAAATAAATGTAAAATGTAAAAAGTAGATTTTTACCTAATGTTATAAAATATATTTGAGCAAAATAACTTGTTGACCTATTTTCTTTCAATGTTTTTACTTTTTAATTTATTTGTTATTCAAGCAGAGCTGTTTGATTTTAACATTTCAATGAACCAAATAACATTTGTTTTATTTTAAATAACTCCTCAGTTATTTTTTGAAACTTAATAATTAAATAACAGCTTTAACAGCTCAGCAGGGACAATATTTTGCTAACATTTGAGCTCATTTTCAGCAGCACCCTGTAATTACACCTGTTTTTTTTAGTCATTCATTCACCACGTCTGAAACTGTTTAAGCAGAAATAATATTTGATTTCTACAGGTTGGTTAAACTAAAAGTAAATCAACATAAATATTATGAAATCACAAAAATAATCTTGTATTATTAGTTGGATTATTTGTTTATTTATATTTATTTACATTTTTAATGAGCTGAAGAGGAAAAATATTTAATGAATAAAACAAAAAGTCAAAGTGAAACCTTTATTTGTTGCTTAGAGTAATTTAATACTAACCCAATGTTTTTTTATATTTTAATTGTAATCAAAGCTCTAATTTCTGGTGGAGGGTTGATGTAACCTCAGGGAGCTTCTGGGAGTTTCTCCTTTCAAAAAGCCTCGAGCTTCTTTTCAGAGCCATTAGCAAACGACATCAGTGATTACTTTATTGATCTGTTTTAAAGCTGCTGCTTTATCTGATTAGTAACAACCGTCCTGTGTTGTTATGCTTTCTAGTTTAGTTTTCTCTAAATTAAAATAGCAAATGAACTGACTCACATGAAAAAACTAACATCAAATTAAAAAACAGAAGAAATTCTGAATATTTAAATGATGTTTTGGAGTCTTGTTTAAGGTCAAACATGGACTCAGGGTGGGTTTTATCTGCCCTCTTTCAGCCTCTGAGCTTTTATCAGTTTCCTCAGATCTGAGCCGGGTTTGGATCGATCTGCTGGAGCAGATTTGGTTTGGGTGAAGCTCGGGCCTGTCCAGATAAAAGTCTCATTAAACTGAATCATGATGGACTTCAGAGTGAAATGCAGCCAGGGTTAAAGTGACAGTGGTTGTGTTTTTCATGGAGCCATCAGGAAACACTGCCCAGCTGCCCCTGCTCTCCTCTGACTCATGTAAACCCAGAGACGTGCCGTCGGATCTCCCTGACCTGGAAACATCTGGAGAGGAGAGGAGAGGAGAGGCCGCTGAAACCCAAACAGCAGAGACTGTTGACTTCATGCTGAAAACATCCCTGAAGGACACTTTCCACACAAACAACAGTCTGCATTTCTTAGGCGGGGTACGTGTGTGTTGTTTTAAGGCACACAGGCAGCCGGGTTGGTCCAGACACACTGATTCTGTGGATTAATGAGGAATTTTTTACACGTTGTCGTCAAGTCTTTGTTTGTAACGTTACAGCTCTGAGGTGGCTGCAAGCGTTTTATTGATATATTTGATCTAACAAGATAGTAAGGAGGAAAAAAACACTCTGATCTCACAAAGCTCTGATGACGATGATGTAACCAGTGTTGTATAAAGTACCACAAAGTGATACTTAAGTAAAAGTACAAGTATCTTACCAAAAAATCACTTTGATAAAAGTTAAAGTCTCCTTTGGGAATATTACTTGAGTAAAAGTCTTAAAGTATCTGATATTTTTCATACTTATGTCATTTATTTCATTTCATTTATTTATTTAAAAGCACATTAATCAATAGTCTGTGAATACTGTATAAATGCGCCGGAATTAGCACAACAGCTAAACTTCATCTGTAGTCCTGAGCAAATAAAAAGTAACAGTTCATAAAACAAGTGCACAAAACAGACAAAATTCAACACAAACCCACAAACTCCTCAGTCTACAGGGTCTACAGTCACATTATGTTACAGATGAATGCGTGACTGGTTTTATTTCAGCCAAACGTTTCTTTTAAAAACTCTTTAGTGTTGCTGTTCAGGCGTGGGGCAGCTCAGGGGAGGAATGGGAAAACCCAGAGACATTCTGTTTGCAGGTAATTCATCCCAGAAGAGTTCCTCTGACAGACGTGACCTTTCCACCAAACTCCGTTCTCCGTTTTGCAACAACAGTCTCCTCTAGTTTGAGACCTAGTATTTATTCAGATGTATATTTGTGGATAAAATCATTTAAAGGTGGAGGAGCATGTCCATTTAAAACAAGACTTAAATCACTGAACCTTTGATCATTTTCAAAGTCTAAGATCTTGTATTTATCAATGTTTTTAATGAACATGATAAGATTGTCTGTCAACAACTTTTTCTTTTTTGCTGTTTTATGGGACCAAGTTGTAAGACAAAAAGAAATATGAGAAAAGATCATTTGCATATAAATTTTGGCTGCCTGTGAAGCGAGAAAATGTCTGACATGACGAAAATAGGCTAAGTTGAATTTTATTATAGTTAAGTATTAAAAGTAAAAGTATTGATTTAAAATGAGCAGTTAGATTTTCTGTAAGGACATTTATTAGGAGGTGACC
>NW_013953140.1:116279-119227 GCF_001266775.1 Austrofundulus limnaeus
CATTAGCACCTCTAGTAATATATTTACTGAGAAAAATGGTGACGTGTTAAATACTTATTTTACCTGCTGTATATCTGAAAATAATCAGAGCATTTCCACCTGCACCCCCTCATCGGTGGTCCTCCAGGGCTGGGCACCAGACGGTCCCTGACCAAGTGTCAATATGTTGACGAGTCTGGAGAGAGAATGTGTTAGTTTACTGGTAGGAACCTCATTGGTTAAACTGCTTTAACTGTTCTGAGTTTAGATAAAACAACTAATAGAGTTTAATAACTGAACCAGTTTGACTCAATGCTTCTTTGGAAAATATAATTAGATGAAGTAGAGCTGAAGTGAAAAGCAGAAGTGGTGTGTCAGTTAGCATCGGTTAACATTTCCAAGCCTTTGAGCTAATGTTAGCTGTCTGCTCTCAGACGAGTGTGAGAAGAAAATGACTCAGAATCTAAATAAAATCAGCGCTGCTGTGTTTATCTTTAACTCAAGAACAACCTTTTAACTTCACCGTTTTCAACTTTTAGTTTGTTTCAGCTTCTGTAGTTCCCAACACTCAGATTTATACTGTATCTCTACAGAAAAAGAGCCATTTTGAGAGTTTAAAATGACTTTTTCAGCTGCAGAACAGGAATCAATGACTAAAATCAAAAACAGGAAAGAACCACCTGAACATGTGAAGACTGTAACACGGCTCATTTCCAACCAAACCAAATCCTGACCCAACAGCAACACAGAGCTTATCAGCATTTACTGTAGACTTAGACTTTTTCTTTATAACTTGCCAATAAAATAAACTCAAACTTGTTATTTACAGTCAACATTAGTTTTGTTGCAGTCATGTAAACACAAACACTTTCAGAAATCCATTGTTAAACTGATTGACGAGAGTTTCTCCTGCTCGTTTCTGGCCAAGGATCAAATCCCCTAAAGCTGCGTCTCCGACTCCCCGAACAGGTTTTAGATCTGATCGCCTCCTCTGAACGCAGGCCCGTGTGCCCCGCCCACTTTTATTTTCCCATGGGAGCGTGGCCAATCCACCGTGACGGTTAGTAAATCCCACCACAATCACAGGAACAACTTTCTGTGAAGCAATCCTGTAAAGATCGACTTGACTCCACAGAGGGAGAAAATGACAGCGTTCTGAGAAATCTGTTTTTAATGAACGTTTTCTAATGTTCAGTCTCTTCAGTTTACTAAAAACAAAGTGAATCTCACAAAAATCTCATAAAATGTGTTCTATTTTTGTTTCAGCCTCTGCAGAGTAAAATTTTTTTTTTTCCATGAGATGAGTGAGGAGGGGCTCTGAATTGAGCAGACACATGAACCGAACGGTTAACCAAAGGTCAAACTGATGACCTTCTTCTTCCTCACATGAGCAAGTCAACGATCTGTTTTCCTAAGGTTAACAGTTGGTGTTAACCTCAGGTCAGCCTCGTAACCTCCACCTGCTGCTGCTTTATGATCTTTATCTGAACGACTTCGCTGGAACGAGCTGAAGAATTAATCATTAACTGAATTAAGTTAAAACCAGCCGAACATAAGCTACAATCAGCAAGAGCTAATGCTATCAAAACCATAAATGCTTTAAAAACAAAACTAACAGGAAGGTGAACACTAAAATTAGTTATTAATTATTATTAGTTATTATTTGTTAAAAGCTAAAATTAACAGAAACATACAGTATAAGCTGAAATTAGCTAAGGAGTAGCTAATAGCTAAAAGGCCCTTAGCAAAAAGTAATACAGCAAGTATCCTTTAGGTACACTAATTTTGAACTAAAAAATATAAGAGTATACGTCCAGTTTACTTTTTATGTACTTATCTGAGATATACTTAACCAAGTTTATCTTACACCATACTTGGCTTGTACTAAAAGTATACTAAAAGTTTAAGTATACTTAGTTTATACTAATGGTTCAACTTTTGGCTGAGATAAACTTTATAGTGTGATACACTGAAAGTACTTTTTCACACAGCCTGGTTTATTTGTAGAATATTTCAAGATTAAACTAAAAGTATACTTAGAAGATTACTTTCAGTGTCCTTTTGTATACTTTCATTAACTTACTGTGGGCCAATTTAGTCCTAGAAGTATACTTGTTAGTAAACAGTATACTTATATCAGTGTACATGGAAAATAAAAGTACACTTAAGGAAATACCCTTGTATATATTTTAGCATACTTAAAGACATGTACTTAAAATATGCTTCTTTTTGGTAAGTTCATAAATGTACAATGACATTATAACAGTATACTTAAAGTATACTTTTTATAAATGAAAAATGCCAATTTAGTATAAACAAGTACTAAATAAGTATACTTTCTAGTACACAACAAGTACCTGGTGCCTATTTGATATAGTTAAACTTATACTCAAGTATTCTTATTAAAATGAACTTCAAGTACACTACTTTTTGCTAAAGGTGGAGCATAAAGCTGTATGCATAAATACATTTTATTTGATAATATTCAAAAGAATTGAAGTGATTTTGATGTAATTCTAAAGGGAAAATGCTTGAGATTAACTTACTTAAAGTATAAAAGTTACTGAAACGAAAAGTAATAGCTGAGCAGTCCTGTTAAAGATGGACATTTTCATAATTAAATAGTTAAAACAGTGTAAACTAGGTGGACGTTTGACTGCAAAAAGCAAAATAAAGCAACTTTAAAGAGGAAAACAACAGTATGAATGATTAGTAATGCTGTTTAAACTGAATCAGCCTCTTTAACACAACGTCTTGGTGCTAACAGAGTTTTCTGCCTCCCTGCCCTCAGCTGGTGACCATTATCTCAAACATTACAACCACCTGGTGAGCTGAAAGAACAACAACAACTTTCCAACAAACTCAGCTTTCCTCTGATGTTCAGAGCAGAAACAGTTTAATGAGCTGCTTTGATTAATCACAAGAACTGTGTGTGTGTGTGTGTGTGTGTGTGTGTGTGTGTGTGTGTG
>NW_013953140.1:119237-121502 GCF_001266775.1 Austrofundulus limnaeus
CCTTGATGTTTCGGGACCCCACTTTGGGTCACAACCCCATCTTTGGGAAACACTGATCTAACACACTCTGGTCTTGTTTATTAAATCAGTCTGAAAACAAGATCAAAAATCTAGTTTTAGCTGTATATAAGTTTATAAAACCTGGTTAGATGGACAGTTTTTTGCAGCGTGGTTAGTTTATCAGAAACACATTAAGGTTATTTCTCAGAATAGGACATCGTGTTTCTTTCTAAACCACAAACTGGTCAAAGTTGAAACAAAACCTAATTTCATTTACAGTGTTGTGAAATGATTAAGTTGAGCTTTAGAACATTTAAATGCACTTTATGTCAGTGAACAGAAGTCTGTTCATATCGAGGTGAATGGGGTACATCAGTACAGAACTGTGATAAAGCCTAAGTTTAAGTTGAGAAATTATGTCTGTGTAAAATCTACAGCATCTCAGCAGTTTGTGGGCCCCTGAGCTCACCCACTGAAAACAACCATGTTTGAATGCTGCCTCAGTGATAAGAAAAGAAAAGAAAATAAAAGAAAGGAAAAGATAAGATAAGATAAGATAAGATTTTATTGATCCTACAGTGAGGAAATATGCACATTCCTCTGCACTATACATCTCAGGAGCTCAGCTTATTACCACAGAAGGAATTAAATGTACTTTGAGTCTACTCTGTTAAAGCGCACAGCAGTGGGACGTGTARGTGTGATCTCACATCTGGGATGTGATCAATGTTTATAAAAAGGAGTAGCCCCAAAGGTTCGGGGGAGATCTTCACTAATTTGGACAGATTGATTCAGTCCAGGCTCTGATGTTTTTAAAAAAACATCCACTGTTCCAGAATAACATGTCTGCAGAGTCATTCTTTGATCATTACATCACTGCTGATACCGTGAAGACCCAGAAGAACATCCATGTTTAAGACACTTTAGTTTTAACAATTGTGGTCCTGGAAAACAATTTAAAGTAAAAGAAGTTAGTGCACTAAAATTAACACATTAAAAAATGATTTTTATTTAACAGGAGTAGCTTTGACTCAGAAATTCAGGCACAAAAAATGRTGAAGGCGGTAACAATAGATAATCAGAAGTAGACAAAAATGTAATTTCAAGAGATTTAAAATAAACAACAAAATAAACTGGTATCTTCTGAAAAAAAATCAAGTGTAACAAAATTATACTTATTTGTTTGTTGTAAGCATTGAGTTTGCTGGTACTTACGTTTTAGCTCTGTACATAAAAAAACATTAAAAATAGAAAAAAACACATTAGGTTACAAGAAAGTAAACGTAAAGYTGCTATATTAAATATTTCAGTCCAGGGACCTTGTGTATAAACGGTGCGTACGCATAAAAAAAGTTGTGCGCACCACCTGCTGTGAGAATGTGCGGCAGCCATGCAAATTTTTTCAGTCGACAGTTTTAACTCACAAAGTCAAAAATCTGACCTGAATCCACAGAAATATGACTTTGTTGTGTTTTCTGGATGTAAGGAGCGTCTGAACACCTGTTAGATTTTTTTGTTTCATTTTTATTCTTTAAACTCGAACGATGATGAAACTGAAAATCATTTAACCTCAGACAAGAAAATAGATCAGTCTAAAAATGATCAAAGAACCTCCAGTCTACTGTAAACTGTAAAGTGTTTGTATTGTTGTCATGTAGTTG
Source organism: Austrofundulus limnaeus (assembly GCF_001266775.1). Classification (NCBI taxonomy): domain Eukaryota; kingdom Metazoa; phylum Chordata; class Actinopteri; order Cyprinodontiformes; family Rivulidae; genus Austrofundulus; species Austrofundulus limnaeus. Next base: position 120,899 of record NW_013953140.1, read on the forward strand.
GAAACACACACAGAGTGCAGGCCTGCAGAGCACACACAGCTGAGGGAAATAAAATGTGTGAATTATCTAAGAAACATTTTTAATTATAACTGAGAAAAAAAACATTTTCAACTCAGCATATTTAGCTGTGATGATTCCTCAGCTCCACAAGACGCAATAGATTTATTGTTGTGTAAAGTTGTGCGTAATTTATGGATCAATGTCGGCTGTTCRCAGTCCCACACTGTGGCAGAAACTCGCAGCGCTGAGTCCAACACATTCTCCCCCCGCGTCAACACGCTTTGTCAGACAGCCTTTTGCTTCCAGTTTTGATGCGCCGGGTACCCCCCCTCCCCCCGCGTGTCCGTTTTTCACGAGATGAGGCGGAGGAGGACGGGTGCGTTGTTCTATTTTTTTACAAGAGTAGGAAGTGCGCGTTTCTTCACATCAACTATTTAATAAATAATTTTCCAGGTTCTACAAAAGTCATCAGTTCCTCTGTGTTTACATTTATTAAAGACTTGTCCAGCCTCACGCGCCGCTGCAGCACACGTGCACACACACCTTTGCGAGTGGCAAACACATTTTTACACTCCACTCCTAATTATAGACAGTTTTCTCACTC
>NW_013953140.1:122242-124957 GCF_001266775.1 Austrofundulus limnaeus
AACATGTCTGTTTTCAGAAACACAACAAATATTGAAACCTAATTTTTATAAACACTGTTTATAACAACATGTAATAAACTGTCTGTTCTTATATAACACKTTTTTAATTTCAATCTGAGCTTTTTATCAGACATTTACAGCAATTTCTATGTTTACACTGACAGGAGTGGGAGATTCAGTGACTTGCCCAAGGGCACTTCAGCACGCAGTAGAGGCTGGGCTTCAAATCCTCAAAGAAARCCCCAACCACGGTTGTTTCTTGATTGTGGTCTTTAATTCAGTACAGCATGACCAGCAGCTGCCCTCTTAGCATTAGCTCTGGCTGTAGGAAAAACACAACGTTCATCACAAACAATAATCACTGTTTGTTTTTAGGAATTGAAACACAAAATAAAAACATCAGCAACAATTAACAAAGTTTTATTCTTTATGTGACAGCYGTCCTCATTTCTCCAAGATCTCCACTAGAGGGCAGCAGAGTTTACTGCAGATTTAATGATGGTTTTATCTTAGAAAATGCAGGCTCTAATGCTAACTTCACTGACTTGTCATATAGCTGAGTCCGAAACTGTTCACTTRAACTTTCAGTTAACCAGGGAAAAGATTCTGCACATCAGTTTTAGCATCTTTCAGCTCATCTGAAGCACAGTGAAAGAAGCTTCATGGTTTGGTCTAACTTTGAGAACTCGAGCAAATTGAAGTCATGGAGATCAATTAAATGTCTAATCAAGACATTTATAAACAGAACCCAGTGGTTTGCAAATCTCAAACACATATATTACTCATAGTGGAGCATAAACATTAAATTATAAATTTAAGAAATTTTATATTTTTAACACACACACACAAACTTGTACAGCTACCTTTATGGGGACCTGGCATTGACTTCCATTATTTTCTACAGCCTAACCCTGACCACCAACCCTAACCCTAAACTCACAGATACCCGACCCTAAAACTAACCTAAACTCAATTCACACCTTGGTCCTAAACCTGACCCCCCACCCCCATGGCATTRCCCCTTATGGACTCGACTCAGGTCCCCATAAGTAACATTAGGTCCCCACAAGTAGGTGTGTATGCAAAAAAAAAAAACTGTTCCACAACGCAGGGAATACCAGTCCCCACACACTGTGTATATTTAGAATAAAAACTTTAAAATGTTTTTAATTTTAAAAACAGTTTTCTGACTAACTGTGAACAGAACATGGGTTGATGAAATTTGCATCTCGTATGTTTTTATTAGAAATTTTCATGACCTCCTGACATTTTCGGATTGAATGATTGAAGTATCAGTTGGTAAAGTTGATACATGAGTTCACAAATCTTTTGGAGTCGTAGCATGAATTCTAGGTGTTCTTACCTCGAGCCCACTTTCTGTACTTGTACACACAAAATATGAAAATGATGTCGCAGAGGATGAAGAGCAGGATACCACATAACACTGCGGCCAAGGACACGTCAGGAGGAGGAGGAGGAGGGGGGTGAGCGGCAGAAAGATTAGCTGTGTGTAAAATGAAAGGAAAAGACAGTTTTTTTAACTTGCAACATAAAAATCTATTTATTTGTATGAATTTTTCTAAGTTTATAAAATACTTTACTGGGAGACAACACTAAGTAACTGTTTTCATAAAGCCTCAACAATGTTTGTAATTGTTCATTTCTCAAATTCTATTTTTTACTCAATAAAACAGTTTTATGTGCATTATAACCTATACTATGTGAGCCACATTAATACATAGTGAGTTTTGGTTTTGAATTTTAAACAAATCAGTTATTTGTTTTTGCTTACTCAGTTGTATCTATGTACTGAAAATCTGGATGTTATTGTGCGAGATTTGCATGGTTTGAATGAAGAAAATGATATTTCTAATGTTCAAGTTTTAATTGTTTTATTTATTTTTTGTTCCGCTCTCCGAGAAGTAAGCTGCTTTTCCTCTCTCTCCTGCCCTTCCTTATCTTCCCTGCTTTGCTGCTTGGAGCCATCGCTACATTTTCATCCGAAAACCGAAATTATGGATATTTTTATTTTATGGATTTGGTTAGCGGGTGTTAATAAAGTTTTGGAACAAGTTTTCTTCCATTGGACATGTCAAAGGTGGGACCTCTGTTGGACTGGGACAACTAGCTGGATATACGGTATATTTGGATTCTGATCACTGGATTCTACAGATTGGCTTGGTGGTCTCCTGGTGTTCTGCAACACAGCGTCGGTGACTATTCAGGCCATCTCCTGGCTGCCTGACCAATATGAAGGATTGTCGTGCTTTCAGCACTCAGACTTAAGCCTTGTGCYAGCTGGACTTGGTTTGTAAGTGGTTCTGCTGAGGGTCGTGGGCCGGCTGTGGTTCCTGGACTTTGCTGGCCAGATGGAATTGATCTTAGAGAAGCTGATAGCTCGGCTCGGTGGGATTGTCCACACTATTTGTCTGATTGGATTCACCACATTGGATGTACCAGTGGGCATGAAGGCAGATGGAAAATTATTATTGTCTGCCTGACCCAAAACATTTTCTTCTGTTCCCAAACAACTGATTACAGATTTGGCTCTCCCCTACGTGGCCTTGAAGGGCTGTGGATCTGAATTCTCCTGGATGTTTTCATTGACTGAGGCTCTGCCCCCACCTTTCCTCCTCTCACTCCCATCTGTAAGCTGGTTCCTAGAGCTGAGGGCCACACAGAATGAACAGTTAACATCAATATTCTGAACTATGG
>NW_013953140.1:127121-129692 GCF_001266775.1 Austrofundulus limnaeus
CACTGGGACACTGGGACACTGGGACACTGGGACACTGGGACAGAGCCAGGCTCCATATGTAGGACAGTGTCTGAACAGGGACAGAGTAAGTTTACTTCAGCAGTTATCACAGCTTCCATCAGACAAACAAGCAGCTCCTCACCTCTCACTTCCAGCCAGCTCTCATTCGACTCTCCGTCAGAAGGATGTTTACACTTGTAGAGACCTTCATCATAAGACTTGGACACATATGTTAGAGTCATCCTCCCCAGTTTCTCCTTCCCGATGAACTCTCCATTTTTGAAGAAACTAGTGGGGAAATCTGTCATGAGATTTTCATCAGCTTTCTTRTTGAAGGAACAGCGAAGCGTCACGTTATCTCCCTCTAAAACAGGATGCAGAGGACTCTCCAGGATCACACCATGAGCTGAAATGCAGATAAACTTCAGTTTTACATAATAATATTTTTATTTCTATCTGCAAGCTGCATGATGATTACCGATTACAGTAATGTTGACTTTGTTGGTGCTCTCCCCGCTGTGAGACTCACACCAGTACGTCCCAGTGTCTGCTGGGAAAGCATCTYCAATGGTGCAGGAGGACTCTTCTGGAATTCCCCAGCCACGCTCACATTTCTGCACCATGTTCTTAACCATCCTCTTCACCACCCAGCCGCTCGAGTTGGCCACACATTTCAGAGAGACGTAGTCATATTTGAAGAACTGGGATTTGTCGGGAGAGACCGTCAGAGTGGCTGCATGTGGGGTGAGCAGATCCCGCAAAACTGAATGTGGGACAATAAAATATGCTTATGAGGAACAATGTGGGACACGTGACTAATATGATATCAAAAACAGTGAATGTAGGAGCAGAACAGCTGGCCTGTAGGACTGAGCTGCACCTAACACTGCTGGTCTCTTCTGTTTTTATCTGGCAGTCTGGTAATCAGCTTTCTGAGCTGTGGGTTTCTTGTTTTCAAAACAGCAGATTCATGAAATTGGTAAGCCAGAAGCCTATGTTTAGCAAATCTGTGGCAAATACTGCATGTAAAGAGTGACACTTTTTCTTTTGCTCGGAAAAAAACTTTGAGAAAACAGAAGTAGGACGCAAAGCTTACTACAACCAGAAAGTCTTACATGATGAACTTCAAACAGACAGAACAGATCAAAAGATAAATTTGTCTCCAAAAAATCTCAGRGTGAATTAATTATTAAATGGATCAACATGTTGGTTTAATTGTTTTTTTAAAATAAATTTGTGTATCATTTTGTAAAACAAATAAAAACAGATCACTGAGTGCACCGAAAGTTCAGGAGTAGCTAAATATGCAGTGTTTTTCTGAATAAAAAAAAAACAGATAAATGGAAGAAAACAAACAAACAAGGAATTCATTCACAGATTATGAATGAAACTGTACTGTGAATACAGTCAGATATGGTAACATTTTACACACTCTTATTAGGTGAACATAGGATATGTTTTGGAAGTCCTATTTACAACCCCAATTCTGAAAAAAGTCTGAATAATTTGTAAAGTGCAAAAACCAGAGTGCAATGATTTGCATTTCTAATAAASCCACATTTTATTTACAATAAAACATAGTAAGTTTTTTTTGTATCAACAAACCTTAAAAATGTTTGCCCACTGGTGCAAACTGCTGTGAAAGGATGTGGCATGAATAAACAGCTGGAGGAGCCTTTAGTGTCCATCCATCTATTTTCTTTACCTACTTTTCATCAGAATAATGTTCCTGAACTGAAAATTAGGACAACTGAATCATTTTCAGTTCACAGAGTAAATATTTTCAATAAAGAACATTACTTACAGAGAACGAGGCAGATTGAGGTGAACTCCATCCTGTTGTGTTCCTGTTGTGATGTTGTACAGCCTGTCTGTGTCTGTGGCCGTGGCTATAAATCTCACTTTGCCCAAACACAGGAAGTCAGAATACAATGGTTAAAAAAAAAGAATGATGACAACATTTTTGCTGGTTTTTATAAAAGTTTTTCATTCATTTCATTTATTATATTCAGGTCAGACTAATATAAATTTCAAGTGCATAACCTTTTACAGAAACTTCACAAACATTCAGCCAGACTGTATCATGTAAAACATTTTTGTTTTCCATTTGAGCTGAAAACCACAGACTCAAACATCACAGTTAAAATAAAAAAAAATGTTGCTCATTTCTCAGAAACAGGAAATGAGCTACATAGCTCAGACAGAAGTATTAGTAACTCTGAAGAAAGTTTAAACCTAAATTTAACTCTTCGTTCTCTCATATGCTACCTGTTCCCWGCCGTACAGGGACGTGCACAGATAAATGTCAGGTGGTGCTCGAGCTTTTTCCTTCTGAACCGTGAAAACAGTGCGACCATTAAAGGCACAGTGTGTAGGATGTTGTCAATTCTTTTAGCCGAAATTGAGATAATCACTAATGACAATAATAAAAACATGTCTAATCATTGCAGACAAAGACCTTGTTTTATTATTTTTACCTTATAAAAAGCTGTTTATATCTCCATGGTCGCGGGTCGCCACTACAGGCAGCCAGTGTGGTTGCCCACATTCTTTTTTTTTCAGCTCATGGAC
>NW_013953140.1:130060-132030 GCF_001266775.1 Austrofundulus limnaeus
CAACCACTAGATGTCACTGAAAACAACAAATCCTACACACTGTGCCTTCAAAGGTTTTATTTTTATTTTATTTTATTGTGTTTTTTAGTAAGGCATTAAGATGGTATAATGTGTGCCCATGGATCAGAAATAATAAAAGTAAAAGTCTCAAAACAATATGGGGGAAAAATTTGTTTGCACTTTAAAGGAGAAACTTGGGACTTCATTATTTCTGYTACAGGCTTTATGTGAGAGGTCAAAGATAAATTTGTTTAATATAAAACTCTCAACAGATACTTTCCCACTTCATCTAGACTGCACAGTATTGGTAAAGGTGGCCTATGTTTGAAATGCCAATTTATACTCTTCTTCATGCATTGCAGGTGTGTCCACCCCAGCTTGAAGGACTTCTAACTTGCCTTAAGCTCCTTGCTAAATAAAATAAATGCAAATTCAACTTAGAACCAAACATAATTTCTATAAAACTTTAGAAATGATTGTTTACTCTCCAAATCAACAGACCATGCGATCAAATTGAACACATCTCTACTCCACCTTTTTCATTAAAAAAKCACTCATCACCAAATCACCTCCCAATGGACCTTTTACCAATTGACGTCATCACGCAAATCACGCATGAAATGAACGTTTTGATTGGATGCCGAAATGCTGACTCCGCCCATATATGGAAGTTGGGGGGAAGACCTTGTTGAGGAAGGTGAGTTTTAATGTCGATGCTTGGTTTCAGAAAAATTGTGGACAACCATGGACAAAATCCCTGATAAGTGAGCCGCGGATCCGAGAGGACGTCATTGTGAGGCAACTGTCAAGGGGGGGCCACCGTGTCAAAAAAGACAACCACCGAAAAAAGGACGTTGAAGTCGGCGAGAGCATGCCCAGCAGAGTAAGTTCGTTATTCTTGTTTTTGTGTTGTTTTCATCAATCTTTTGACTCAAGCATCAGAGTGAAAGTTTAAATGCCAAATCTAGCTGAACTTCAGACTGATTTGGTTATTGTTACATCGTAGCTAGCAATGGGCATTCGTACGAGCCATTACTATTCACAGAGTCATGTAAACAAACCCATTGGATTAGCGTCAATGTCTCAGATAAATGTTCATGGCGTCCTTATTTCTTATCCTATTTGTGTAAACTACGGCTTAAATGAAAGCTGAGAAAATTGTTGATGTTGTGATATGTAAAAATAACTATTGTCCCAAGAGATACATTCATAAGTTTTATAGGAAATTTTCATTATAGGTTTTGCTAATGTATTTGCTACAGCCCGTTGTCTCAGGGCGAGGGGCCGGTGGTTCAGCCTGTGAACCAGCCCAGGGGCTGCTGAAGTGAGCCGATCAGCTCTCCTGGGTCTTCCTCTTGGTCTCCTCCCAGTGGGACATGTGGAACACCTCTAAAGGGAGGCGACCAGGAGGCTCCGAATCAGATGCCTGAACCACCTCAACTGACTTCTTTTGACGTGGAGGAGCAGCGGTTCTACTCTGAGCTCCCCCTGGGTGACGGAGCTTCTCACCCCATCTCTAAGGCTGAGCCCAGCCCACTCTACGAAGGAAGCTCATTAAGGCCTCTTGTATCCAAGATCTCATTCATTCAGTCATGATCCACGCCTCATGACCATAGGTGAGGGTTGGAACGAAGACAGACCAGAAAATCCAGAGCTTTGCCGTTCAYCTCAGCTGTTTCTTCACCARGACRGACTGAAGCAACTCCCTCATTACTAAAGATGAGGACCCTATCTGTTGATCCATCTCCATTCTACTGTAAGAAAATACGTGTTCAAAGACTGAAGTCAATACGAAAACAGCCACTGTTAAATAAAATTATTTGTAGAAGGAATAAAACCATACAAAACCAGAATTCTGGAACTGAGTGGGGTTTATTGTCACCGGAGCTGACAGGAAACCACACTGGCGTGTGGTTGATCAATTTATACAGGGACTTCAATGCCTGCGTTCGCCCCCTACTGACCTACGG
>NW_013953140.1:132382-134536 GCF_001266775.1 Austrofundulus limnaeus
GATTGTTCAAGTTTGAGTTGTTTGTTTAAAATTGTTTTTTTTTAATCAGGAACATAATCAAATAATATTTTTTTCTTCTCCACCCTTTTTATTCAATAATGGATTTACTTTGTTTTATTTTTTGTTTTCTTGATGGTTTGTAGTTGAGTTTTAAGAATGAAATGTTGACAAACTAAAATAAACAAAAAAAAATAAGGGTTCAACTAAAACCAGACGTTGACCTGACAAATATTACAAACCTTCTCTGAACAGGATCACGTTTCATAAGAAACATTAAAATGCTTTGATTTAAAACAAACCATCAAGCTTCAGTTTTAAATCCTCTGAATGAAAAGAAACAGATTATCTGTCACAGAGGATGTTTCAGTTCTGTGAAGGAGAAACAAACATGTTGAGCAGGTTGAACACTTTATTTCAACAGAAATCAGATTCTTATCTGTTACTTTACTTAGACCACAGAAACTAAGATGTTATCTTTAAATGAAGTGAAACTCCYACACATGAATGGAAATGTTCCACAGAGGAAGAAAAGAGATTTTTTTATCTGCTGTTTATGACAAATGTTTTATCAGCTCAGTTTAAAGCTTAAAAATCAGAAACAATAAGTACTGTATGAAAAATGTGCTTTTATTATGGTATTTACCAATAATTTAATTACATTATTACAATTAACTGATTTACTTTCTGTAAACCAGTGTTTAATTTTTCCATGTTGTGTCCTTGTTGTGATTTTCAGATTCCATCATTCAGATTTTAAATGTTTTATTACAAATCAACCAAGATAAGGAAGAGATGAGCTGAACATTATAACTGATGATTTTATGATGATGTCAGCGTCTTTTCTGTCAGATTACAGATTAAACTCGATCTAAGTCACGTTTAAGTGATGAAAACAACTTGAATAAATCCTCTGAAGAGATAAAATTACCTGTTTTCTTTACGACATTAATGGTGTTAGCATTTTGGGAAAAAATATTGTAAAAACTGAAAGAAAACATGAAATAAAACTGAATATGATGCACAGAACAGAGAGAAGACGGTAGAAATGTTTAGAAGAAAAACAGAAGTGAACTAAWAGTAAAGTAAGTTCTCGAAACAAAGTTTGAAAATAAAGTTTTAAAGTAGTTTTAATTTGAAAAGCTTCACAGTTCAGGTGTGGAGACCCCTGCTGAGGAAATCCTCTGACCTACAGTTTTTCTCAGTAACTGATGAATCACAACATGTTTGTCACACAGAGCTGAGAGTCTGAGAAACAAAAATATATCATCTGAGATTTAAACATCAGTGGTTGTAGTTTATTAAAACTGGAACATTCCTAAAACATGTAAAGCACCATTATTAAAGTACATTAATAAAACATTTTACTGCAGCAGAAATGATTTCACTCTGTTTTAACAGGGAGCACCTCTCCTCACAGCAGCATGTTGGGATGTTTCAGTGTTTATCCTGCTCCAGTTTGTACTGGTATTTCACCAGGCAGTGTTAATACTGAATATAAACACTTTATTCAAGGTTTGAACTTTCACTTCTGTATTTAAGTTTCATTCAGGCACCAAACACTTCATGTGATGTAGAAAAATATGCTTAGTTTGATAAACCTCATGATACCAGGGAGGAAAACGCAATAAAACATTTTGCCTGAACACTGTTACAAACCTGAATGTGTCGTTCTTTTCAAGACACAAAAACAAAATCAATGATTTGAATCAGATCTTTTCTGAGGAAAGTGTCAGCAGAGACACCAGAACTAATAAAATAATAAAAAATGTTTTTTCTCTCTGGAGCACAACAAAAAATTGGGACTTTATTTTGTAGTAATCAAGTAAGTACAGCAAGTAAACTGTTGCTTATGGCCTTGGTAACCATATACTGTATTTATTTATGTATAATACTAGAAATTTAACTCTAAAAATCATCCATAAAGTGGGGGGATAGTATTACATACGGGTTATTGATAATTAGATTTTTATGCTTTGTAAGCCCAAAAAATGATGATCGTATTATAGTCGACATCGTATTATACATGAATAAATACAGTACTTGTGTCTCTCACTCCTTGGCAGCACTCTTAATAAGACAGACAGACAGACAGACAGACAGACAGACAGACAGACAGACAGACAGACAGACAGACAGACAGACAGACAGACAGAC
>NW_013953140.1:136047-138734 GCF_001266775.1 Austrofundulus limnaeus
CATCTGTAAACCAAACTGGACGTAACAACTTGTTTTTCAAAACAAGAGGCAGTGACGGTTCTTACCTTGATTTAGAACATGGTTTGCTAAAGGAACAGCCTCAGCCTCAGCCTCGTTTCCCCCTGGTCCTGCTCCTGGTCCTGGTTCTCCTGTAGACCAGTCACAGAATCATCATCCTTCTGGTGGTGCAGTGTGGGTAAAAACATCAGATATGTGTGGCAGCAGGATTAATTTCTAACAGAAGATTTAGTTGTTTGGATCTAAAACAGTGAAAATGTTGAACTTTATTAGTTGATTAATTATGTTTATTTAATTAAATGCTTCAAAGATTCACATTTGTTCATGTTTTGTTCCTTTTTCCTCCACATTTCAAATGTTTCAACATTAAATCACTTTCTTTCAGCTGTATCTGTAAAGTGATGATAGTCAGACTTACTACGGTTCTTCAAGAAGTAAACAATTAAAGCAATGATGYCGACAACAACAACAACAATAAGTGCTCCAACACCCAGAAGGAGACCCAGCTTGTTTCCTGGAACAGAAGAAAGATATTTTAATTTTTAAAAAAACACTCTTCATCTGTTTTTCTTCAAACTGATTAACTCTTTAGGCTGAACAGATTCAAGATGGCTGCCAACAGAACTCAGTTTTACAAACACTGAGCTCAGCTTTGGTGTGGTGTTAGCTGAGAGTCATCCCCAACGTTTACTCTGAGAAAACCAACTGTGTTTGTTAGCAAAAAATCTCATGAACTTGTGGACAGATTTGGATGAAACTGAGAAATTAATCTTTTTATTATTAATAAAGTCTGCAGCAGCCATCAGGTTGACAACATTGTTCAAACCATTTATTTCATTTTATTGTAACTTACCCTCCTCTTTATCCTCTGTTGGTTCTGTGGATCAAAACAAATTAAAAGTTAAAATGGGAACAAATGTCCTCATTAAGAATAAACAGTTCATATTTGCCCACCTTCAGAGTCCCGTTGAACAGTTTCCAGACTTCTGTTGACTGGAAGAGTTTGAGTTTGTTACAAACTGATTTTAATGTGAAACATTTTCACTTTTTTCACTTTAATCTGCTGAAAATCCATCAAACTCACCAACATTCAGGAGCACCTTCCCCCTCCTGACCTGACTGTGGAGTTTAGGAACATAACAGGTGTAGTTTCCTGAATCRTCCTCAGTCAGGTTGGTGAGTCTGAGGGAGATGTTCCCATGAACCATCTCATCATGAAACAGAGATGTTCGGCCCCTGAACCTGGCCTCCTGGAGGTCCGGGTTGTCCTTCAGGCTCCTGTACAGGTGCACCATGCCGGTCTGACACCTCCACTCTATCGTTAGTGTCGTCAGGTCAAATGGAGGCGCCAGGTGACAAGGCAGGATGACTTCCTGCCCCTCCAGCGCTGTGATTGGTTCATGTGAACCGATCACCTCAGACTCACCTGGAGACAAAAACAGATTTAACTCTCACTGCAACGGGACCAGATTCTTAAAACTCAAACAAGAGCACCACATAAAAAACAATACAAAGTTTGAGTTAGGCTTTTTGAGAATTAAAGCTAGAAGAAATAATACCAGAAAGTAATAATTCACGAATCTTAGAAAATTTATGTGTTGACATTTTGACCCAATGCATTTGTGGCAATATCTGGTGATTTTAATCATGCCTCACTGTCTGCTTCACTGCCAGCATTTCAACAGTTTGTCAGCTGCTCTACCAGAGAAAACAACACATTGGATTTGTTTTACGCAAATGTTAAGGATTCATATATCGCCAARGCAAGACCTGCTCTGGGTAATTCAGATCATAACCATGTTTATCTCTGCTCAGAATATAAACCACTTGTTCGYAGACAATCTGTAGCTACAAAAACTGTGAGAAAGTGGTCACAGYAAGCTAACAAATGRCTACAGGGTTATTTTGAAGCRACACATTGGATTGCTCTTTGCCAGCTACATGGAGATGACATAAATGCCATGACTGAGRGTGTGACTGACTATATAAACTTCTGTGTGGACAACACCATTCCCAGCAGAACAGTGAGATGCTTCCCTAATAACAAACCCTGGATCACCAGTGAGCTAAAGGAACAGTTAAACAATAAAAAAGAGCCTTTAGGGATCYAYACAGGGAGTTATTGAGGAGTATACAGAYGCAATTCAAAGATGAGATCAGAGACAGCAAGGAGGTTTATAGAAAGAAACTGGAGAGTAAACTGAAAGTGAACAATATCAGAGATGTGTGGTCAGGGATGAAGAAGATCACAGACTTCAAGCAAAATGAGAATTGGATGGATGGAAYTCTGGACAGAGCAAATGAGCTGAACACATTATTCAACAGGTTTAGCTCAGGCTCATGTTTTAGCGCATGTTTTATCTTCAACCTCTGTCATGGACTCTTCTACATCCACYAGTTTGTCTTCAACAAATCAGGAGATGCTGCTGATCCCTTTGCCTCCCCCTCCCTCTTTTCTGTATATAGAAGTCAGGTGAAGAGGCAGCTAGAGAGACTGAACCAGAACAAGGCTGCAGGTCCAGATGGTGTTAGCCCCAGAGTCCTGAAGGCCTGTGCAGACCAGCTCTGTGGGATTCTGCAACATCTCTTCAACCTTAGCTTGACCCAGGAGAAGGTGCCAGTGTTGTGGAAGGTACACTTCGCTGCAGCATGCAGAACCGGGCGGGGAC